>NW_010530572.1:0-20232 GCF_000687285.1 Phaethon lepturus | reverse complement strand
CAGTAATGCTGCATACTGCCCTGTCAGCATTGCACCATGCTTTCATACTTCTCACAGTTTACCAGTGAGATTCAAAATTCCTACAATTCCCAAAGTACCCAGATCTTCTAGACTGAGGCCAAAATCAAGTTATCACAGTAAACTTCAATGATTGTTGTAGCTTTTCAAACTGTATTTATAGGTCAAGAGGAGGATTTGTTTTGTTTTTCCCTCTTTCTTTGAAGCTTCAGAACATATAGTTTTTAACAAGATATTATCTTTTAATTAGAAAAAAAGAAAAGGCTTTCTGGCCCTAAAATCTATGGCGTGCAAAATAAACATACAAGCATTCTTCTTTCATGTTTCCCAGACCAGACCTCTTCACACTCCTGGGAAGCTCCTACCTCCTGTTCCTATCAAAGGAAGACAGCGAGGAGGGGGATAGGGGAAGCCAGGGCTTTCAAAATTGGTTTATTGGGGGATCAGTTGTAGACTCCGTGATGCTGCTTTTGTTTTACAGATACCAGGGCTCGTGCCTTCTTTCCTTCCTTCCTTCCTTCCTTCCACAAAAACCAACCATGGCCTCTCCGTGGCTATCAGAGATTTCAGCTACACAGAAGCCGTAATGAGAACAGAGATCCAATCTCTGTCAGAGGTCAGAGCCCAGCTCGATAGGGAAATACCTTTCATAAAAAGCTAGTCCAAGCACAAGCTATTCTCCCAGCTCAGGTCAAAACACCTATGCCACTGCCTACTCTTAAAAGACTGGGCAAAAGTCACTTCCTTTCCCACTTTAATGAACAATTTTAACATCACAATACTGACATTGGAAATGATCCTGAGACAAATACCTTAAAAATACTTCATCGTATGATACACAGGTTGAGACAATATCCCACAGACAAATGAAGGGGTAGGGAGAAGATGAACACTTGAATCCCCACTCCCACAATGTTGTTTAGTAGTGCTTAATGCACTGTAATTGCTTATAAGCAATAGGAATACAGTGAAAGCACGTCAAGTATTTTTAGCTGTCTTCTTTTAATGAGAAATAGCAGGTGGAAATAGGGAGAGGAGAGAAGTAGCAGTTCACCACAGATCACCAGAGCACCACAGACCACAGAGACCTTCTGTCAGGAGAGATTAATTCTGTAAAGCTGAATTAGCTTCCTGGTATTCAGTATAGCCAGATCTACGCACTCAGAAGTTATGAAGGAGACCCCAAAATCATGAGAGTGCCCTTAAAGTGAGATTTAAGAAAACTATGACTGTTTTATTTGCTTTCTGGGTGTTCAGCCTCTAGGGTTAACATTTCCAAGCTTCTGTTTGTAATCACAAGGACTAGAAACCCACTATTTAAAAAATGAGAACTGAGGTTAGTACATGCTTCAAGGGCTGAGGTGTGAAGAAAAAACCTAAGCCTTGTAAGAGATGTGATAAAGTCATCATAGTTGGCAATGCTGTGGATATCATACAGTTTGGCCTTGTCCAGGAGAAAAATATTCTCTCCAGCTGCCGACCTTACAAATTGTCCTGGTGTCTACTGGTAATACCGCTCAGTCTCAGGCAAGTTTCTCCACCTCTGCGCAAGTCTTCTGAACTCTGAAATGTTTAGAGTTTATTCCACAGTAAACTGAGCTCAACCCTGAATGGGTTGATCAGCCAAGGAGCCAACATCAATAGCTTTTCACGGTTTGGTTGGCCCCAGGAGTGCCAAATATACTATAGCAGATAGAAATCTGAGACATATAATATTTTTCTAAAAAGAGGGCTAATTTTCTCAACAATTGAATTCTCAAATAGTTTCACTGAGAAGTCTTGTGCTGGTTTCATCTCAACATTTAATGAATGCTGATTTTTTAAAGAAACTGTTTATTTGCATTAAAAATTTACTTCCCCATATTCCCCAAAGTATCAAAAGAAATCGAATGTTAGATTTATAATTAATGTGGTTTGGATTTTAAAAGAAATTTTTTACAGCAAAGAACATTTCCATAAATCATGTCTGTGATTGAAAAAACATGGTCATAACTGAAGACAAAACTGCTTCATTTTGCATCTGTTTCACATATATAAATGTGTCAGGTTTACATAAAACACACTGATAAAGATGAGGAAGAAGGGAAGAAAATGATAAAAATAGCCTAGGCTGTATCGCTAACACCTCTTTTATTATAATTCTCTCCGATACTATTGTGACCAAACTCATTACTTTTCTTGCCTGATTTAGTCACTTAAGCTATTAAAAAGTTAAAAGAAAAATAACTTTTATGGAATTAAGCTCTTAGTTCAACACTAGAAAAAAGCTGGCATGTGCAATTTGTCATTACCCTATTTTCATCTGACCACAGATAACAGCCCTAAATTAGTTCATCACAGAAGTGATTTCTTTCTGCTCACATCAAATGTGGTCATATCGATAGCTTTGATCTCAGGGCCAAACACCCGCCTGGGGTAAACTAGCCCTATTCTGTCAGTGTTGGCAGGGCAATGCCAGTTTGCACCAGGGGAGGGTTTTCCCAGTGCTCCCATAACGCAGCAGAAGTGAACTCAAGCAGTTTGCCAACAGAACCACTTATCACATGCAATGTCCTACTTGTAGGATTATTCCACAGCATAACATATGTCCTCCGAATAACTCTGCTGCCTAATTGGCCAACAATCTGCTATTAATAAAAAAGGAACACTAACATGTTTCTTCTAATATTTTTAATTAAAATATACTTCTTTAATATATTTGACCTCTTTTTACCGCAGCAGTTTGGCATGAAACATCAGAAAGAACCAGAATATACAGCAAAAATAAATTAAGTAATTTACCTACCACCATCCTGATGGGAAAGCATATGTAGTAAATTTTTCAAACAGAGGTAAGTAAGGTGCTACATGATTTTTTTCTCCTAACAAGTGTGTAGCTGGGGTGGTTAATGCAAAGTGCATCTCCTTCTTCACACATAAATGTCCCTTTAAAGTTGTTTTCAGGCTTTTTCCATTTATAGTGGAATCTCCTTCAGTTTACTCAGGATTTAAGTGCTTAACTGTTCAGTGTGCAATTCTTATTTTCTATATCTTATTTTAGCAGCAATACGTTATTTAGAAAAAAAAGTCTGTGAGAAATTTCTGCCAGTAAATTCCCTTGTCCTTCAATGGCAAGGTATATTTCTTTTTGTGATATGTCCATTCATTTACAAATTAAGAGGAAAACAGAAAAATCCTTAAACATTCTTCAAGAAATGGTAGGTAAGAAGTAAAACTTAGTTTTCAGGCTTTTCAACTAAGCAAATTCATACACAGTTTGCAAGCTGGAGGGGATCTAAATGAGACTGTCGCTGTATACCTGGTTTTTACTTACTTTTACTTACTGATTTTAGTATCTTAGAATCTACTGATTCTAACTTCAGTCTGCCTCTGCCCTCGCTGTGTGTTAGCAATGCAGCACGGCAGCATTTACTTCCAACTGTTTGTCCACCACCGCTGCCTATGTAGACGTGACGGCCATGGGGCCTTTGCTCCCTTTCCGGAGGGGGCAGCCTGCCCCCGCCGGCCATGCCCTGCGGGACCCTCTGGGGCCACCCCCACAGCGGGCAAACACGGCCACGGGGTGGAGAGGCCCGGCAGCGGCCCAGCAGCCAGGGTGCAGGATTCGGCCCTTTGCGCTCAGCTTTCCCATCCAGCCTCAAGAGGCTGCTAAAGCTGGCGTGTGGCAGCCCTCATTATTGTTTTGTGCTCCCTTTTTATTTTAGTTGGCATTTATTTACTTGCTGAGGGCAAGGTAGCCTCCAAACTAAGGCAAACCGCATTTTTAGAGGCACAGAAAGCAATGATACAATTTGTGCTGACAAAATGGAAACTTGATTTGCTTCCCCACAGACCCTGCAGCTGCACTGCTCCCTAGCCACAAGGCCCTGACATGGCCGCCCAGCCAGGGCCAGGCCTGCACTGCAGCCCTCACTCTTGGCTCCCTGGCCACCCGGCATCAGACATCACCGTGGCCATTAAGCACAAACATTCAGGAATATCATGGCCATTTGTCAACAGCCCCCCAAATGTCCTGATCGCCATTTGAAAGGGCTTTCAAAGGTCCTGCCCCTTCCCCACCCGCTGAGGGTGGGCTGCGGCCAGCGCCCACCGAAGGCTGTGCTGTCCCCAGCGCACTCAAAGAGCCTCGCAGCAGGGAAGGGCCTGGCCCCTTCCCTCCCCTGAGGCCAGGAAGCAGCCAAGCCAAGAACCAAAGTGCAGCCGCCCTCGCTCGTGTGGGACAGGGGCCCCCAGGACCCTTCCACCTCCTGCCCAGCCACCATGCCTGGCCCTGTGCAGCCTCACTGGCACAGCCCAGTCCCCAACCTGCGACAGAGGAAAACATGAAAACACACAAAATAAGGAGGGGGAGAAGGCAGGACAAAGAAAAGAGACAAAGGCTTAAATAAATATATATAAAACAATGAAGCAACAGAAACTGGAGGGCAAATCTGACAAATGACATGGCTGCTGACAGCCGGCCTGGCACTGCGGCACAGGCTAGAGCAGAAGGGCTTGTACGCACGCATGGGCTCGGGCATATTTTGGGAGAGTCCAGGCTGTGCTTCCCCTCATGGTTCCCCAAGCAGCCCTGCCTTCTGTGCCTCCGTGCGGATGAATTTATCGCGACTTCACCTGGCACAGAGAGCACAGAGTAAGGAGGCAAGCGAGGAAGGATGCACCGGGGTCCCTTCCTGCTAGAAAAACGTTCATAAACCTGACAAGCAAATGGTCTAATCATGATATTTTTCCCCTAATGTGAATAAGCTGCATGAGAAATTTGCTCTGTGTGAGCAAAGGCGGCTGGACTGAGCCTAGGGACCACCTCATGAAGATGAAATATTTTTCTGATTTGGTTTTTATATTCCAAATCCTTGCATTAGCCAGTCTCCTAAATAGCAGCAATGCCAAATTTCCTTTTACTGAGCCTCAGTCAGCTGGCTTTAGGTGCCAAGCCAAAACCAAAAAAAAATTTATTGTGTGCTGCTATCTCCAGCTTCTAACAATATATTACTCAAAAACTGAATATTTTAACTGTGCCAAGCATTCTTTATCAAGGAGGTACCTGGATAGGAACCTTAATATCTAAGTGTTTCTGCAAAGAATAAACTACTGCTTAATGGTAGGAACATTACAAGATGGATATAGTCTGGCTCTATAAATTTGAATTCTGTGCTGATTTAACCCCATATACACAAGAACATGAGAACAGCCGTACTGGGTGCATCTAACCAGTCTGCAGCAGTCTCTCAGCTGGCACATAGGGATATAAAAAAAAAGGCAAAAGTGTTGAATACTCCCAATACTGGGAACATTCTCCCAGTCTCCAACTATTTGCAGCTCTACTGATGCCCAACCCCAGTCTGGACCCTCAGAAGGTCTCTCTCATGAATCCTACTCCAGTCTTGGCTGGAGCCCATGTGAATGCCCAACACCCAAAATGTCCTTGGTCCAGAGGTTCTTCTGCTCATCTCACAGAGAACTTGGGGTTTTGGACCTGGCGCCCACAGCCCTCACCTCTGAGCCCTCATTCTCCTGTTAGAGACAGGCAAGAATCAATCCCAGTCCAGCTACTCACAATTTTCTAAACTTTAAAGTAAGTAGTAAGGCACTGTGCTTTTAAGAGGTGGGGGGCAAATGAAGAAAAAGGCAATTAGGGGGTAATAGCTCTACTGGGTGAGCTATTGAAACACTTTGATTTCCACATTAAACCAGCAAAACTCTGATGTTTCCAAGTTCACTGGGATGTGTGTCCAAATTGACCTTTTATTGCATATGGTCAAGTGCTGTGAAAAATCCCACCACTTAGCATCTCTCTGTTATCTCAGCCACAGGCAGGGAAATTCTCCCCTTCAAAGGGAACCATAAAAAGAGATGACAGAGACAGGGACTTTTGTGCCATCAGCATTTCAAACTCCACATCCCCTCAGGAAAAGAGGGGGGCGGGTTTTGCAAGGGAAAAGGGGGTTATTTGTAAGAGTAAACTCATCAATGGCAGTAGTTTCTCACCCACCAATCTTATGCAACACAGGAGAATAAATGCCTCCGGGCTCTCCACCTGGAAAATGTAGTAGCAAACCAGTGCAGGTACAATTCTTGGAGTACTAATCTGGCACCAATGGCGTTGGTAAATCATCTTACCAAACACACAAGCCTACAGTTTTCCCATATAGTTGCAATGCAAAGACAGCTTTCTATCCAACTCTTACACGACCTCCTTTCAGTCCCCTTTTTACCGAGGAGCATGATTTTTCTTACACTAAGAGATTATAGTCAAAACTTTGGCTGTATACTGAATGCCAAAGTAGATGCTGCTGTATGTGGGTGGGAGGGGGAAGGAGTCTGCCAGTATAGCACATTTCATTCAGGGAACTGGTATAAACTACATACAGACAAAACACTAGCTTGCCAGTATAAGCTGTGGCTACACTAGGAAAGTTTGCCAGAATAGCAAACTGCCAAATCTTTTCTAGCATAGAGAATCCATGCTATGCCGCAGATAAATGTTGCTTCAGACATTAACTCTCACTAGTCTCACCATACTGCACGTAGGAGCTGACACCACTGATAGATGCTACTTCTTTTCTCCATAATCCATCCAAGATCAGCAATTTCAGGAGGCACAAACTCTTTTGGGGAAGATGGAAAGGGAAGAAGCCTTTGGAGGCTGGCTCATGCCCCTATACATTTGCTGCAGTGGGACAGATGCACCAGGGCATGGCCACTGCCACATACAGAGGCAGAAGACCTGGCTTTGCTACATCAGAAAAGAAAGGGGACTGCCATTTTGTTTAACTCGGCTGGACTAGTCACTAGTATCCTCAGCTGAATTCATCAAGTCTACTGTCATAAAACATGAAGCCAATGGCTTTTACTTGCAAGTGAGAGGACTGGACAACAGCTTGACACTGAGTTGGAATAAGAGCATGTTATTACAGTAGGAAAAAAAATCACCTGGTATAGCAACAGTAATCATTTCATAGGGTTTCCCACAATGTTTGTTCAGGACCTTTTAATGTACCACCTGCAGCCATCTTTCCTATACTTTTACCCAGAGTCAAAGCAAGGATGGCTGCGGTCCTTCAAAGACTTTACAAACTAAGAGTAGACACAGAAAGGCCAGAACATCTGACACAGTAAATACCATAGCTGCAGAAGCCGGATTATCACAGAATCACAGAATCACACAGAATCACTAAGGTTGGACAGGACCTTCAAGATCATCAAGTCCAAGCATTAATCCAGCGCCACCATGTCCCCTAAAGCATGTCCTGAAGTGCCACATCCACACGTTTTTTGAACACTTCCAGAGATGGCGACTCCACCACCTCCCTGGGCAGCCTGTTCCAATGCCTGACCACCCTCTCAGTATCAATCCATCTAGTACAGAAAACAAAATAAGTGCATTCCTTTTTTTTTTTTTTAGTTAACTTCCAGTTAATGTCAAGAGCTTTGCTGGGAGAACATGTGTAATATAACACAATCACATCTGAAAACACAACAAAAATTATTAAAAAGATCATGCTGTATTCAATGCATTTATCACAGCCTGAGAAAATTCTTTTTACTGCTCAAAGCAATGGTTGACCTCAACATCTGAAAGCAGGTAGATGGAGGTAAGGAAGCCAATCAATCATTTAGCAAAGTAGAGTGTTGCATATACAACTTTTTCTGTGCAGGTCGTTTTTTTTAATGGAATTTGCCTCACTTCACAAAATCTTGATAATTAACATGCTAAGAACATTTCAACACTATTTGTCTAGAGCACAGGAAATGATACCATTGAAACCACCAGAAATAAACTCACTTCACAAAATTTTGGAGGTGATGGCCCAAGGCCATCCAACAGTGGCTTATGCTTTTTGCCACAGTGAAATAATGAATTTCTGATATAGGTTTAAATTCCAATCCTCCTCCCTACTTTTCGGAGAATTTTTCTTTCCTGTTTGCAGGTGGGGGCTTTGCTTACTTATTTCGTGCATGTATTTCTTTTTATTTTCTCCCATACTCTGTCTTTTATTAATCTAATTTCTGAGAAAAATGAAGTCTTCATACTTTCCCTGCATCCCCACATCGGCTGGCAATTGGTCCTACACCGTTAAAGGAGAGATGACAGTTTATTAAGCATTAAGCTACAGACTAATGAGTTCTTGCCAAAGCCTGTCAGAATTAATTCATTTTCCAATGAAGTGAAATGAGTGGCTGAATGGATCGATACAATTGCCTGCAATCAGTGCTCCTCCACAATAAATGCAGGAAAGCACTGCCACTAACATTCTGCTGTATTTGCCGCTAGTGACTGAAGTCTCAAATTACCCAGCTTCTCTTCCGGCTGCTTTTGCAAAAGAGGTTTGCCAAGGAGGGTGAGGAAATTCAGGCAAAGTAAATAACAGTGTTATTAACTAATTTCTTACTCTCGTCCCGCCCCACCCCCCCCCCCCCCCCCCCGCCATTGCCCACATTTGCGAGCACTCGGATTTCATGTCTCCTTTGACTTTCAGGAAGAAATATTTCAGTTTCTCGTAAGGGCCAGACTTTGGCTATCTTACCACTGCATGGGATCTGGCTTCAGAGATAGTCCCGCAGATTTCTGGGAGGGGACCAAAAAAAAAGCAATGGTGCAGAAGGGCTTCAGATCAGTGGAAATACACATTCCTGGGTTCGGCACTCCTCAGCGTGAGCCAAGGTGTTAGCGCGTTGCCACCAGGTTGTCTGGACCAATAATTTGAAACACCACTGTTTATTATTAAAATTTATTTCACAGCTTTGTCTGTTATTTCTGAGCTCCTGAGTTGGTCCTTGTGACTCATTCCTCTGAATGCTCCTGCTCCATCCCCTTGCAAATAAAAAAAAATAATTAAGAAATCCCCCTTCCGCTCTGCCCTGGCCACCTTTCCTGGGGATAGCGTGACCTAACTCACACGTCAGCTCTGGAAATACAGAAAGCTCTGGGACCCCTTTAACACAGCCACTGACTGATTTAAGAGGAGATTCTTATTTATTATACATTATGGTAATTCATGTTTCATTGTTTGGGAGATTCAGGGGGCTTTGTGTTACCTTTAAAGAAAGTGCTGACAAGCTACCACAAGTTTAAGGAGAGAGGCCACACAAGAGGAGGAAAAGAAAACCAGTGCTAATGGCTGTTTGCTCGAATATGGCAGATACTCTTCATTCAGCATGTATTTATTTAGGAATTCAAGGAATATTACAATTGTGACAACTAGTCAGGGGCTACTCCATTTTATAAATTGGTTCACTTATTCATACCGAGTGCTCGAAGCCAATAAATGTCCTGGTTCGGGATGTGTGACACCGAAGCGCAGAGTCACCGAGAAAGGCAATGAGTGCTCTCCCTCACGCCGGCACTCAGCACTTAGCAATCGTTGGCTGCTACATAAATACTGCGCTGTATTATGATACGTGCTAGGCACAGCCTTGTTCTCTAGTCGAGCCCCAGCACTGCTGCGTTTTGCTCTGCACGAAAACAAGTCAGCTCCTCTCTTCGGACTTGGACACAGGAAGCAGAGCCTAATTTTCCTTTCCCGTGTTTACTTATTTCTTATTTCTTATGTCTTCTTACTTTTAGACAGAGGAAATTTATTGGCTTTCTAGGATCAAGAATCTAAAATGTTGATAGTGATCCCATCTCGGGGTATCTTCATAAGCAAACTCCCTGAGAGATAACAGCCGGTAAAGCCTGCTTTCCTTAGAATTTTTGCCTCATACCAAACTGCTGCATGGATGCACCGTTATCTGTAATAAGAGATTCACGTTCACTACAAC
The DNA here is from genome assembly GCF_000687285.1 of Phaethon lepturus. NCBI lineage: Eukaryota > Metazoa > Chordata > Aves > Phaethontiformes > Phaethontidae > Phaethon > Phaethon lepturus. The sequence goes on along the minus strand of NW_010530572.1, from coordinate 10,449 downwards.
CTGTCCTTTGGTAGGCACAAGTTTGGTCCCTTTTCTCTGCTGGGTTATTTTTATAAAACAAACAAAAACAGAAGCTATTTTAGAACTCTCCCCTTCTGCAAAGTTTGGTTTCAGCGTCATTGGATAAGAAAGGAGGAAAACTGACAGTCAAAAAAGAAAATCCCCTTCAAGAAAGAGCATTAAGTACTGTGTAGAGCAAAGGTTGGGAACTCCAGTCAATTCTACTGCAGGTAAGAAACAACTGGAATAATTTTTCAAGGACCACAGGATTAGTATTTACCCAATTAATAAACTATTTAAGGCACTTATAGGATTCAGACAAGGAAGAGGAATATGCAATTAAAAAATCCTGACGTTAGTCGCAGAATTACACCTCATACACTGTAAAGTGGATATAAATAAAGTAAAAGAGTAGTGATAGTCTCTCATTTCTTTCATGCTATTTCTACGTATCATCAGTATTTGTTAATTCTAGCTAATTCTAAGATACATTTTTATTTCCTTTCAACTCTGCATTCTGTAGCGATAACATTATAGAAGCAATCTTCAAATCCCAGGCCCCATATTTTCCGATGCTCAAAGTTAATACTCATGTACATGTGTGTTGTGCTCAAAAAAAGGAGACAAACAGCACGTGTTTAAAAGAATAAAGAGATCATTACCTTAAAGCAAATATCTCAATACTTGGAGGGAGATGGAGGGAGGGGACAACAGGGAAGATTAAAAGGACCGAGTCACAGTTTTAGAGTGTTTACAGATAATATTGCGTGGAGAAGCCTGAAATAAATAGGCTGCAACCAACCTGCTTTTTCAGCAAGAAAGGCATCCACATTCAGAGCGCTCTCTTGATGTCTGTGCTTAGAGCCAAAGCTGATTTTTTTTTTTTAATCCTATATTTTTTCCAATTTCAAAACAGAACTCCGCAACTTGGTTGCAAGTCTCTCAGATGTAAACTATCGGACTAGGTAACAGAGCTCCCTCTAATGGTGCTTCCTTAGTTACACCGATTTACAGCATATTGTTCCGTCGTGTCCTTCCTACTTCTTGCCAATGAAGTTACATCAAGCTCAGGGCTGCCGCTGGTGTATGCATTCGTGCTTACTCGTTCCCGTTTGGTGCTACAGCTTCTCTCCCTGAGAAAAGAGCAGTTCATTGCAACGGGGTCTGAATATCAAAGGGAGCTTGTGCAGAAGTGGATCGTTATTATGATGATAATGATGAACCCAAAAAGGGAGCAAAAGCATTAGCATCTAGATGGGAGTTTATAAGGCTTTTTCTCCTGTTTGTAAATACTGGTTACTTGCTTGCAAAAAACCTGCGTTAAGAAAGATACTAATACTTTCTTTGCATGTTTGGGTTTTCTTTATTGTTTTCTCATCCTGGCATCCCATCATGGGAGAGGCTGCTGCTGTCTTTGGGGTACTGCCAGGCACATAATTGTTGAGGTGGGTTGAAGACAATACAGGATTCAAAGAGAAAAATTGAGGAAAGAAGTGTAAGCACTTGACAAACCTTAAGTACGATAATATGAAGACTTGCTGATGCAGAACATTAGTTCATTCACTTGCTTTTCATCTAGAAATTTGCCAAAGTCAGGCTTATTTCATATAATTCTCCTGCTCCACCCCACTTGTTGCAAGTTCAAATGAAACAAGAGCCAAAGGCAAACCACTCCTAATTTTGATCCGGAAAAACAACAACTACAACGAAGATTCTGTTTGTTTGTTTGCTTTACCCCAAAGCACTCAAATTTTGCCCAGAAGAGCTCTGAATATTCCAGTTTGACCACAAGTAGAAATACTCCGCAGTGCCTCATCTTTCCCTTCATTTGTGCACATCACCAAGCTTAGTAAATTAGCAAAATTACAGCTGCTCAGTGAAGGAATAAGCATAACGCGGAAGGGATATTGCCCATATGAAATAAGAGGTATTGACATGGTTGTGTAAAGAAGTCAGCACCATTCCCTCTCTAAGTATGAAACCCATGCACACATCTTAAACAAAAGATAAATTGGACAGAAGCTTTACTGCGTAGGATTGAAAGAAGAATAAAGCAAGGACAATCTGTCCAACAAAAATTAAGAAATAAAAAATAAAAGTGGGAGAGAAGGGAAGAGAAGCTATTGGAAAGAAACCTGGATTTGCAAAACTGTAACTATGCACAGCTATGTTTATATGTATTTTGTACTGTATAAAAAAATATGACTATACACTATATTGTTTTAAAAAAAAAGAGCAGCAGAAGTACTGAAAGAAATAAAACACACCCTTGGCTAAGTATCTTGGTCTGTCTCCCAGGGGAGAGAAAGGATTTTGGTGGTCAGGCAAAAAGAAAAGCAGGGATTCATTATTAGTACTTTTGTAGAACTATATTCTGCATGGAAAAGGCAAGAATATACAGAGGGCACTTACTTTAACTTTCACATGTTAATTGGGAATTAAGTTGTGCTACTTAACTGGCAGCACAACTTCAACTAACTCATTTTCTTTCTGCGTGTACCTGCCTATAAAAGGGTTGGCCGGTAATCGGATCCTTTTTTAAGTTTTTGGGTTTTTTCGAGTTGGTAGCGTTGAAAATCCATCTCCTCAGAAAATCATCTCACAAGTTCAAAAATCTGGAAATCAAGAGTTAACAGAGGCATCGTTCAGCAGCTGGGGCACCGCAGGTGTACAGGTTGCAAGTCCCTTTTAGGTCACAGTAGTGGGTGGTAGTGGGTGGCACTAGCGGTGGCTTATTTGATCCTACGCTACCATCTTATTTGAGTTCGAAAAACGCCTATTCGTGGTTTTCAAATTATGGAATGAACTTAATTAAACTGTAAAACATTAAACAACAGTAGGAAAGATGATATCCTTGTGGGGAAAAACAGAATAAATCGAGTGCCTTAGTGTCTTGGAGAAAATAAACATAAACTGGTTGTAAAAATAAATCAGCAGTTTCCAGTCCCACCCATTACCTTTTTAGTGGAGACAACAAGGTGAGCTTGCCTTTTTAGAGAAAAAGAGAAGGAAATCCTGATATATACACGCAGGTCCTTGAGAAAGATATATGACCTCCATTTCTTTTATCTTCCCCCCACCTCCCCACCCCGACATCACTCTGAAATGCTAAAAGAGCTGCACACTCCAAAGAGTTTAAATGTTTTGCTAAAGCTGAAGAAACATGGCAAAATGTGGAGCATTGCAACATTACCACTCTAATTTATCAAAAGCTTGGAATGTTTCTGAATATGTGCGAGTGGGAAGGCAGAAAGAGGTATTTTTGACACGTAAGATCATGATTGGAGAACTTTATAGACAGTGCAGGCAAAAAAGGGGAGAAAAGAAAAAGAAAAACAGAAAACAACAAACAAAATAAGAACAAATTACGGTGGGGAAACAAATTCACAAGCATATCTGACATTAATTTAAAAAAAAAAAATCTTGAATTATGAAGGTTTCCTGTGTGGTAATTGAAAGAAAAAAAATTCAAAATCAGATGAAGTCTTTTACATGAGACAAAAAAATGTGTTTCTACCAGCTGTCATGAAAATATTGCACAATGACTGGCACAGAAAACTAACCCTCGGCGGTTTTGGGGTTTTTCTGGTGGTTTTTGTTTTGGGGTTTTTTTTAAATGTATAATCAATGCATCAGAAAAGCTAAACTGGAAAAAGAAGTTACCACATTATATTTAACTTTCAGACAAGAAAAAGCCTGATTCTTCTCTCACTCTGTGCATCGCAAAACTACTGAAGACAACGTGATACTGAGAGATTAATTCAACAAGGTATTTAACAGTGTGCCCAGCTGCAAATCAAAGTGACTGCTCAGTTGTGTCAGTGAAATTCTCTGAGACAGGGCTGCAGCAAAAATCAGGGACAACCTTAATATCTTCTCAACAAGAAACTGTCAGTAAGAAATTAAAGTCCTTGGTCTTCAGAGGACTCTTGGAACTGAGTAAATCACAGAGACTGACCGGGAATGTGAGGACAAAGACTGTCAAAGAGATAGGCTGGGACTATGTAACACCTTACAAACAAGGACAGCAATTTCAAAACCAGTATGGTATTTGACTGGCAGCCAATACATTTTCAAAATAAATCAAATGTGCTCCTGTCGTCTCCTTTTCATAAGAAACCTGGCAGCCACATTCTGTGCTAGTTGGAGTTTATGTAAAGTCCCCGGTTCCCTTAACATAGTAAAAACCCAGCCTACGCTACAAGTATTTTCACTGTTCATCTAAACCATACTCGCATCCTCAGACACCACTCTGCTTTCCCATGATTTTTCATCATATTGCATTCATGAAGAGTCCTTAAAAGGTTAGATTGCACTGATGAAAAAAATTTAAAAAAACAATTTACTTGCAGTTCATGATCTCAGGAACATCATAAATACAAGATTCATTCTATATGTATATCTGAATGCTAAACCAGATCTGATCATTCTCAGAACACAATTAGCTGATCTTATTCAAATTCTGAATGAATTTTTCCTTTCTGAGATTAATTTCACGTTACTACAGGAATATTTTTTAATATGGTAGTAAACTTTTCCAAGCGTAGGGTATTAATATTGAGAATTAACATTTGCTATAAGAGAAAAGATATTTCAGTATTTCTGAGCAGGAATTGGCATCAAGTTGCGGGGAGCGGGGAGGAGAGCAGGAAAGCAAAGGTATTGCTAATCATTGAAAGGGAGGAAAAGATGTATGCAAGTATGGTGCAAATAATCGACCTTTAGAAAACTATGAAACAAACAGCCAAAATAGAAAACAAGAAGAGCCTTGCCATGATGACCCACAATAATCAGCAGCAACCAAATGTGTAAGCAGGGAAAATAGTTACACTGCTTTATACAAGCCTGCAAAACCAAATGACAGTAGTTCAATTTTTAAAAATGCAATTATATACAAAAGTCTAGATTTTTAACATCAAATTCTTGAACGTAATTTGGGGAAGATTCCATTAGGATCCACCAGGACTGATACAGCAGCAGAGTTTTAGAAGAGGAAAAAAATGCAATGGATATAGCACGTTGTCACAAATGTCTGTGTAAGGGCAAGGAGACAAACAGCGACTGCTGGATAAATGCTAGGACCAACTTTATTTAACATCTTTGTTAATAGTCTGTAAGAGGGAGCACACAGCATATCAACTAAACATGCACAGCTCATTAATCAGGAAGTGCTAGAAACATCAGAAAGGACCTAGAAATGTTTAAAACCCCAGAGAGGAAACACCAAACGCAGCACCACCCAGACAAATATATGCTAGTAAGCTGGGGAAAGAGGAGGTTAAATTCTGCACTGAACCTGGAGGACTAGTGGCTCTTGCAATATATGTCAAAAGCAGATTAACTCTGCAACACTTCCTTCACATAATGCTACACAGGGCAAAACCATCCAGAATATTTTGAGTAGCTCTTTTTAGCGAAAGGTGTTCAAGCTTCATTGTGGCAATGCTAGCTCTTCACAATAATGCTTCAAGGAAAGAATGCCACATTTGGCTAGGATTTATCTAGATAACCAGATGAATTATTAAGCTTTTGCCTCTCTAATTCTTATAGCTTACATCTTCCCCCCTTTTTAAACCAGAAGAATCCTCCCCCCATCCTAAATATGAATTCTAATTAAAAAAGAAGACTGCAATGCAGCCTGATTACTATGTTTTACAAGTTATTTGTCTAAATTATGTGGCCTCTGTATGAATAATGACTCTTTATCATTCAGTTTGCTCTCTATAAAGATAGCTGAAAGCTAATTAGAAATTGTTCAGTGGTTACCCAATGCTGTCTTTGATCACTCCTTGCTTTTAAGGTTTGTGCCTGTGCCCGTACTGCATTCCCAAGATGTTTTCATTTACCATCAGGAAAGCAGATAGAATTATATCATTTCACAGGAAAGGAGTACTGAGAGGATGAGTAAAATGAATGTTAAAAAAAAAAGGCAGTTACAGTTTATCTCACAAGTTTGAAAAAAAAAAAAGAGTATTTTTTGATTTTTTAGTATAGAAAGGAAATTGGTACAGTCCTTCCAACATGCTTATGATCAAAACCACAATGTGGCAGCCAAATATCCAGTGCTCATTGCTCATTGCTTCAATAGCTCCTTGTTAATTCACTTAACTCAAATATTGAAGTTATGTTTGGGAAGCCCCACTCAAAATTTACATGGCCAGCTGACTCAGAAACGTCCCCCTGCTTCCATTAACTCTTTTTATATCTTCCTTTCAAAGCCTCATCACTCATGGAAAATGAGCCACTAGTGGCAGGCTCTGATTTTGACGGGAATGCCACGGGAAAGGCGGTTCACACATAGACGGGGTGGGCAGAGGACTGTTTAGGTAGCACTCTCCAAAGCTCTTGTGGTACTCCCGTATTCAACGTCACAGTGAACAAGGAACTTATCAGGACGGACTCCACACCGCTGGCCATTTGATACCTGATTATGCAGCAGGCTTGCCAGCAAGCTTGCTGAATAGGCTTTAAAATATCTTATATGGCTCAGTGGTCTCATAATCCCCATTTATACGAGACCTGGAACATCTCTTTTGGAATTCACCTCTGCTTCTCTCAGTGTAAGTCTAACTGTCTTCAGCCTAAGCAGAACATATTGATCCCATTTGATTCTACAATACCTCTGCTTCAAAGAGGTTTTGCCATTACAACTTTTATTGGGAGGAAGCTTCGCTACGAAGGGCAGCCTGCTGTCTGCCCAGCATTTATCAATACCTAACTTCAGGGAAAATGAGCTCGTTAGCAATGTGCTATGTGGAAGGTCTGGAAACAGGGAAGCTGCATAACAAATGACAACCCGTAAATTAGAACGTAAAACATGCTATAGCAGTGATGGACAAATTTAACATCACAGCAATGTCCCTGCCAACACCCAGTAAGTAAAGAAGGTCTGCACCGCATTTGAAGTTTATTCTAGAGAGTAAACAGTAATTGTTTCTCTTGCATTTGTCTTGCAGAATTAGCAATGTGGCTAGAAATTGCCTTTCTGGGAAAAGCTTTACATTTTATGTTCCGCATCTTCTTGGGAATTGTTGGCACCTCCGTCTAAATCTTATCAGTAGGTTTTACCAGCTATCTCCTTTGTCACTCCAATTAGCATAGAGAGAAAAGAGCATTTATCTTTGTCTTCTTCAGGGGCCAAACAAGGTGATAGGAGCGGCAGATAATACTGGATGCATTACAGGAATTTTTAGACCCATAGTTGCGTGCACTATGCTCTGCAGCACAAGTTTGGAGTTCCTGGCGTTCTCCAGCCTCCAAAGTCTTCCTCCAAGGTCTTCTACAACACATAACCAGGAGGGTGGTAAACAGGGATGTGTATTTCAAACAGTGTGTGAGGCCTCTCACATTTTTTTGACAGAAACTTGCTTACCTCCTTAAGAAGACAAGACCCAAGCTTTTCTTATAAGACTGTCAGTACCGAATCCCATCAGAGAGTCATCCAGCTCTGTATTCTGCCACTGACAGCAGCCCCCAGCAGACAATGAGAGGACAGTAAGGATCATCTGAAGATGCACTTATAGAAGAGTGTACAGTGGTACTCCCTCTAACATCTGCCTTCCTAACTTCCAGTCGTAAGGTGGCACAGGGACATCCGGAGCTGGAGGCTGGGCCTGGACCATAGATGTTAACAGCCCCTGAAGGACTCGGTCTCCATTAATGTCTCTAGTTCATTTTTTCACCTATTATATTTTCAAAAGAGGCCCAAGGTTCACTTCTTCCTCCCGACCAGCCCACAGGGAGGGAGAGACAGCCCGGACACGCAGTCGCCGCTCTCTGGCTGCTTGGCTCTGCCTCTCTCAGAAATTTCTTATGACTGCTGAGGTGCCACTGGAGAAAGCGGTAAGCAGGACTTCTGTTTTCATCCTGTTTAAAAACAAACTTCCAACACCACCCAAGCAGTCCAGCAGCCTACAGGGCAGGGAATTGCAGCCACTCTTGCAAGTCCCGTGTGGGAGATCACCCCACGAGATGTGAAACTGGTAGTGCTGCAGAGCAGGGTCTGGTCCATGAAAGACTGGGCTCCTCGCAGACTGTCTCTGCTATTGAAAATAAAACCGGCTCTTTTTCTAAGAGATTAGAAGGTGCTGAAAACAAGTTTGCTGGTCTGCAAATTAGCTGTGCTGGATATGTTGGCATGTTTAATATGTTGCTTAAGGAAAATAAAGTGCTACGATACAAGATAGACAAAGCAGATAACAAGGCCAGAAAGGGGAATTCTAAGAATAGTTCTGCACGTCTGAGGAAACCAAAACAGGGAAAGGGGATGTTTTCTCTGTAGAGTGGCCTGAGGATCTGCGGTACCGGGGGAGGACTGGGTGCCGATGGCTTTGATCTCTGCCGGAGGAGCACCACAGCAAAAGCCATACGTTCTGCAGGAGGCTGTTCGCCGGCGCAGGGACCCTTCCACGCCACTGGGAAGCTCCCAGAGATCGGGATATCTCAAAGGTGGCTCAAGGCTGGAGAATTAACTCCCCCGTCTGCTCACCGCTTCTGCTGCCAGGGTAAAACACAGCTTTTTGACCTCGTCTTCTCTAACAATTGCATATAAATTGCCACAAAGCTGCCATGGTGCAGCCTCTTACCTTTGGGATGGGACAAGACTCTGCGGGGGCTGCCGTGATTCATGCATGGGCGGAACGCACCCTCAAAATGACAAGTGGTCCCCATAGCCTCATTTACTTGCTCTGGGGTCTTATTAAACTGACTCTCCTTCGTGCTAAACACAGCACCTAGTTGCTCATTTCACACATGAATGTCTTGTTCCAGTCACATCAAATATTCATCTTAAAGTAGCTCAGAGATCCTTTTCTCAAAACCTTTCTCTCTCAGACAACCGTTATATCAGCCAGATGATAATAACCAAAGTAAGCAGAAATTCTCAAAATAGCGCGTTCCTCTGACATCAGCCCGCCCGTTTTTCCAAGTGCAAAATCTATTGAGTACAGTAATTTCAAATTTGAGGTAATTATTCTGACATGAGGGGAACTCTCCTGATTTGCGTGTGAGAGTAACAATGCACAAATTTCGCTCCTGTTTGCTGCTCCTTCCCCTCTCTCGCGCCTGACGGTACGATTGGGACCGGGTTGAGAGCATCTTCAGCGCTTCCTGCTCAAGAACACCAGTGAAGCAGCTGTTTAAAATGCCCACATGGTTTCTGAATACAGGCCAGATAAAATGCATGTTTCAGTCTTTCTAAATCAGGGTGTCGCGCTCAACACAGGCCACTGTGCAAAGCCTCAGCTAGTCAGCTTGTTTGGCTAGGGACCACTCACCTTTTTTCCAGTGCTAAAAACACTGGGTTTCTAATCCTGATTTTTTCTAACGTTGCATAAACAGAGACCTTTCTGTGCCTGGTGAACAAGAAAAGTTTTGCTGCATGCAGCATCTGCTCTACATTTACAGCACAAATTCAGCTTGTTTAGATACCCACAAGTTGAATGCGAATAGGTTTGTCCCCATTCCCCCGCTGCATTCTTCTCCCTTCCGTCGCTGAGTGCGTGCAGCGGGTGACAACTCCCCACACGAAAGGCAAGCTAAAGCTCGTACTGCCTCTTCGCCCCTAAAGCACGGCTGCTCCGCTTCATTTGCTACGAGAGAAAACACAGTCCGCTTCACAGGAACCCTTTGCTAAACCCGCGTTATTTGGGATTAGGCACAGAGGGCAAGAAGTGGGGGCACCGTCTGGCCAACACCCACACGCGTAAGGTAGCCTGAGCCTGCCGGCTGGTGGGAGCCCGACCGCCACGCAGTGGCTCACACGCACCAGTGCCAGGCTTGGGGGCCGCAGAGTTCTTTTCTAAATTTTAGGAATTACTTCAGGAGAAGCATACGGGAGGGGGTATTCAAAATTCAGAAACATCTACTTTGATGCCGCACGCCTTTCCCCTGTCATTCAAACACATGTTTTTTTGTTTAAGGATGATTAATATATTTTTAATGTTTTTCCTAACTGAAGGGAAGCCTGTGCTATATATTAAAAGAGGCTAGAAAAACACCCCGAAAGCTGAGCTGGCATAAGTGGGTAGCCTGTATGTGATGTTTATTATGATTTTTCCTTAAGATCCTTGTCTCCTCATTTTTCACTGTTTCTTTTTGCATTTGTCACTGCCCTGTTTGAGGCATCTTGTCTTCACTCCCGTATTAGTCCAAGTCCCAAGAAGAATTCAACCCAAAACACCCTTTGAGAAAGCTTTAACAAGTACAAAACTGAGCCAAGCTCCACACAGAGCGTTGCAATACTCACAGAGCGATCCCCACAGAGCGCTAACTTCCCTGCCACTGCAGTTCAGCTTGCCAAAAATCTGGGTTTGATAGCACAGGTTTCGGGGCGTTTGTCAGGTGCCTGGGTTAGGGTACAAGCTGGGCCATTTGAGCCTCGATACTGGAGCCCCAGAGATGCTGCTCTGGCAGGAAAAAAGGAAGACCAGCCCTTGGCGAGCGAGATGC
>NW_010530571.1:0-3752 GCF_000687285.1 Phaethon lepturus | reverse complement strand
CTGTGTTTTCAGAGAAGTTTACAAAAGGGACGTTTTCCCCGTGATAAGCGCCCGGCAGCTGACCTCCTCTGCTAATAACTTAATTCGCGTGGAAAGAGCAGGCTGCCCGGCGTGGGGTGACGTAAAGGTCGGACAATAAACCGCACTATACACGGGCAGCCGTGGAAACTGGCAGCGTACAACACCGTCGAGCGAGACTCTGAACACGAGCGTGCTTGGGCAACTTTGGGTAACCTGGGTCGTTTCAGCATCCAGCTGCATGGGCGTCTCATCTCTTGCTTCTCTTTACCTGTTTGTCCACCCTTTTCCAAAGCACTAGGGGAGTGGCGTCGGGGGGAACGGTTTCTGGGTCTCCTGTGAACCCTTCAAGGGTCTGCTGGGGCTTTTGTGTGGGAAACCGCCGAAGGCAAACAGAAATGTTACTGGAGACAGAGGAAAACACAGGATTCTTCCAGCTGGCGGAAAGAAAAGTGTCTTATTGACACGGCATGAAAATCAGTGCTGGATTAGTACTTAACATTCCTAAAGCATTCAGCTTCCATACTTTTTAATGCCGTTGAAAAGACGGGACTGATCAAAATTTTCTTTTTTTCTGCGCACATCCCAGAAACGGCGGGGAAAAAGCCCGCATCTCGTGTTTCAGCAGCAAGGCCAGCAGCTGCCGAGCGGCAGCGCGTTTTTGCTGTATTTTGCGAGGCCATCTTCTCCTTCCCAATGCACCTACGGGCGTCCAGCGCCGAACCAGAATGGTGCACTGATGAGCTTTGCTTGCTGCGGAGCACGACGCCTCGGGGAGCAGGAACCCATCTGAGCCCAGCTGCTGTAGTCCACAACCGCCTAATTTTGGCCGCAGCCCAGTTAACCGACAGCACCGTTTCACGCGCGTCCGAGGCTGCGCTCCCTGAGCCCAGGGAAAGCGGAAACGTGGGCTTGGAAGCTTCTGTGATTCCGTTTGAACATCCATCCTAAACAAATTACCTTCTTCCCAGAAATCTACTCAACGCCTTATACAAATTCATTCAAATTAGCATCACGCAGATGATATGACCCCATCTGTGGCCACCAGGGAAGCTTGTGGATTTAAAAAGGAATAAAGAAAAAAAATCCCGGCAGTTCTCCGAGCAGTATTTGAGCTTGGGCTGCCTAAATGGCAAACCAGACTGGGCTGCATGAATAGGAACACGAAGGAAGGGTTTGATTAACAGCCTGGTGCAGTTCTAACTGCATGGCCAACCGTGGGATTAATTATCCGGATTAGAGAAATATTACTCTTCTAGTACCAGGGCACTATTTCCATTTGGGCACGTGGGTATGTTGGCAGTTCAAAATCAGAACTAATTTAAAAAAGGGCGAGGGGGTTGAAGGGACTGGGGAGCATCCGCACGTGGCGCGGCGTGGAGGTGCAGGTACCGCTGTTGGGAAGCCACGGTTCCGGTCCCTCTCCAACTTCAATGACGTTTTCCACTCCAGTTCATGGAGATTATGTGTTATTTGGGTATTGCAATGTCCGGGGCGGCTCTGGCGTGACCTGCCTGTTCGGGAATGGCGGGGAGAGACGCAGAGCGCCCCCCCCCATCGCCCTTTAAAAAGGAATAAAGAAAAAAAATCCCGGCAGTTCTCCGAGCAGTATTTGAGCTTGGGCTGCCTAAATGGCAAACCAGACTGGGCTGCATGAATAGGAACACGAAGGAAGGGTTTGATTAACAGCCTGGTGCAGTTCTAACTGCATGGCCAACCGTGGGATTAATTATCCGGATTAGAGAAATATTACTCTTCTAGTACCAGGGCACTATTTCCATTTGGGCACGTGGGTATGTTGGCAGTTCAAAATCAGAACTAATTTAAAAAAGGGCGAGGGGGTTGAAGGGACTGGGGAGCATCCGCACGTGGCGCGGCGTGGAGGTGCAGGTACCGCTGTTGGGAAGCCACGGTTCCGGTCCCTCTCCAACTTCAATGACGTTTTCCACTCCAGTTCATGGAGATTATGTGTTATTTGGGTATTGCAATGTCCGGGGCGGCTCTGGCGTGACCTGCCTGTTCGGGAATGGCGGGAAGAGACGCAGCCGTCCCCGCGCCAGCTCCGCAGGGCACGAGGCAGGGCTCCCAGTTAAGTCCCCACCGCACGATAAGACCAACATTTAACTTCTCCTGGGCCGAAGTGAAGACGGCAGCGGCAGGGCCAGGCTGACAGACACACACCTCCAGGCAGGGGGAAGAGGTTTTCACCCACTCCCAGGGTCGGGCTGCTGGCAGCACGGTGTAAAGGCGACACGGCTGCGCGCAAGGCGCCGGCTCGGTTTTGTGTTCTTGCTGCGGAGGAGGCGTTGCGGAGCCCACCGGCAGCGCCCACGAACACACAGACCTCCGCTCGATTAGTCTCGGGTGATGATGACGATTGAGTTTTAATCAGCCCACTTAGGCTCTGGCCGTCCTGGGGCTTCTCAGCGCTCGCTGGCGGTGGTGGCCGTGCCTGAGCATAGTCGGGTGCTGTAACTTTCCGACGGTCACCGAGCTGGGGAGGTTGGGTGAAGAGAGATTAACTAAGAAACCCCCAAACGGACAAGATGCTGAACTCGCCTGTTCATTTTTGTGCACACTGGTATGGAGCACACCGGTGCTCGGGGAGCGTGAGCAGCTTGAGGCGGAACGATAGCAGGTACAGGAGGCGAGATTTGCTTTAAAAAGGAAAAGGGTGTCATTGTTCCTGTCCAAACCTCATGTTTAGACACCTGAAGAACAAAAACAGAGAGCACCCAAGGATTTCCAATATTTTTGAAAGCAGCAGCACTGGAACATCCCTGGGGCTGGAATATAAACAGTTGGATACACAATTGGGTAAACAATCTGAAATTTATTCCCCGGAGAAGTTACTGAGTTGCTCTGATGAACAGTAGTTTGTTTACTGCCAGTTTTTATGAGTTTTTGACATGAATCGTCTGACAGAATTGAAGCGAAATAAGGGAACCCAGGAGTAAAAAGACACAAGCATCATGAGCAAAAGTTAAGGAAAAAAAAACTACTTTCATCAACTTCAGGGAGCTAAGAAATTTTTTTAAAAGGTTGAAATACACATCTCTCCTTTTCTGCCTAGGTTCATGCTACCTGCTTTCGGAGGGGTGTTAGGAGCAGCGTACCCTGAGGCTTGCTCTCTAGTCAGAGGTGAGTACACCCGGTAATCTCCACTGATTATGAGAAGCAGGTAGGAGCAAGTTTAACATCTAAAATTAGGTAGTATTATGGATGCTCTTCGAAATTTCAAGTTTAAATGACATTTTGAGTGCCCGGATTTAGATGGTCTGGTTTGAGAAAAGGCTCAGATCTACACAACTCATTATTCATGGCCCTTGAAGTATGATGTAGGTACAGGTACATTTCTGCCCGAAAACCGAAAGCTGCAATCTTCTGCAGCAGGTTACTCAGAGCAAACTGCAGGCAGCCCCGCAGGCAGAGGAAGTGCCTGCCCCCAGCCCCACCAGCCACCCAGAACCAACAGGATTAGCACGGTTTCGCCCTCCGGCGCTTCCCAGGCAATCCTCCGCAGGCTCCAGGTGCTGCTCCCGCCACGCGCGGGAGCGCCTCACCTGGGGCCCGATCCAGGCACATCCTTCCCACGTCACATCCGCTTCTGTGTGGCTGAGGTCATCCTTGTCACGGGGACATTCCTTCCTCCCTTTGCGCCAGAGGGAACCTTCCTTCTGATCCTCCCTCCTCTCTGTTACCACTGCTCAGGTCTCACAGAATCCCAGAATGGT
>NW_010530570.1:0-2289 GCF_000687285.1 Phaethon lepturus | reverse complement strand
AGTATATTGTATAGATAGCATCCTATAGTATAGGTGGAACAAAGTAAAGGCAAGCAATTTAATTCCAGTTGCAACCAGATAAATTTTATCATTAATATAAACTGAACTAGGGTAAAATAACTGAGGTTAATGATATAGGGATGTATAAAGTTGCAGAGGTATCTTATCAGAGAGTTTTACTAGACTATTTGAAAGAAGTTGTAATGAATAAATGGAGGTAGGAAGAGAAACTCATTCTAGACTGAAGCCAAGAGAATTTAGGCGAACCAAGAAAGACTTCCCCATGCAAGCTGCAACAAGAGGAACGGAGACAGTGGGTATTTCCTCTCTGCCTCTCAAGAGAGTATGATTAGGTGGCAAGTTTGCAAAGGTGTGCCATGCCACCACTCCTTGGAAAGGACAACTAAAAGAACATAACACTGACTTACTAAGTCAGAAGAGTAACACCAAGGTGAGTTCTGCTCAATTAAGCAGTTCATGTTTAAATACACAAGTTCAACCAAGTGAAATGAAAACATCTTTTGACCAAAAGGCATGAAGAATCTGGTGTTTAATATTAGTATCCACAGATTTGTCTTATTTGAGTCAGAAAAAGAGACAACAAGAGCCATGGCTTAATGTGTCTATAATAGTTCATACTTTATTGCAACATACAGTCTTGTTGGAACATGAAGAAAACAAAAAGTGTATTTACTTGGTATAAAAACAGCATCTCCCTTTCAGTTCAAGCTCAGTTGGACATTGAGTGAATTGTCACTATGTTTTAACTTAAATGAATTGTCTTCTGGAGCTGCTTTATATATAGTTCAGTAAATTAAAGTGACCACCTTCACCCCAGAAAATAAGTTCTAAATGAGGAAATGGTAAGGGAGACAGCTGGACAATGATTTTAAGCATTTGAACTCTTTTCTCAACATTTAAGATACACTTTTAATATATTACACTATCCAAGGTATCAGCTATTTTTTAAGATACTTTTTCCTCTTACAGCTACACTTCAGAACCTAAAGGTGTTGGTCAACAGCTGGCTGAATATGAGCTGGCAGTGTGCCCAGGTGGCCAAGAAGGCCAACAGCATCCTGGCTTGTATCAGAAATAGTGTGGCCAGCAGGAGTAGGGAAGTGATTGTCCCCCTGTACTCGGCACTGGTGAGGCCGCACCTCGAATCCTGTGTTCACTTTTGGGCCCCTCACTACAAGAAGGATGCTGAGGTGCTGGAGCACATCCAAAGAAGGGCAACGAAGCTGGTGAAGGGTCTGGAGAACAAGTCTTATGAGGAGTGTCTGAGGGAACTGGGGTTGTTTAGTCTGGAGAAGAGGAGGCTGAGGGGAGACCTCATCGCTCTCTACAACTACCCAAAAGCAAGGTGGGTGTCGGTCTCTTTTCCCAAGTAACAAGTGATAGGATGAAACAGCCTCAAGTTGTGCCAGGGGAGGTTTATATTGGATATTAGGAAAAAATTCTTCACCAGAAGTGTTCTCAAGCATTGGAACAGGCTGCCCAGGGAAGTCGTTGAGTCACCATCCCTGGGGGTATTTAAAAGACATGTAGATGTGGCGCTTAGGGCCATGGTTTATTGGTGGACTTGGTAGTGTTAGGTTAACAGTTGGACTCGATGATCCTAAACGTCTTTTCCAACCTAAATGATTCTATGATTCTATGTTTCAATTCCTATGTAAAAACTACACAAAAGAAGAAGGAAACAGAAGTCAGAGAAGAGGTAGTCAGAATGATAAATACTACCAAGTACAGAACACCAAGCTCAGGAAAAATTTTTCCTCTTATTAAGGAAGTCTGACAACAGCAGATAAAATATTTACACTATATGCCTTTACTATTAGAGCCCAAATTACTGCTACGGTTACCCTGTGACAAAAAGTTACAGAAAGACTTTCCTTTGATTGCACTAACAAGCCCTGGGAGAAAAGTATGATTAATTTAACAATTACAATAAGATTAATATCTTGTGTGCACAGGATGAGGGTATTTTTTTTTTGCCTTCCCAACTGCTTGATAAGTGTTTGTCAGCTACTCACATCTTCCTTTTAATCTCTTCACTTACCAGTATGAGTTCGTTTGTGTGCCCGTAGTGATTTCTCTCGTGGAAATACCCTGTTGCAGATATTGCAACGTATTCTGCTAGAAGAATGCTCTCCTTCATTTATCAGTTCATGAACTGTGTCTGCTCTTGGTTGGCCACGTCTTATCCCATCCTGTATTAAAATAATTAAGAAACTGAAGTATCATACTTTTCCATGTGTGGAGTAATCGCTGAGGGATACTTTGGAA
>NW_010530569.1:842-1112 GCF_000687285.1 Phaethon lepturus | reverse complement strand
GCGGAGGAAGCGCCGAGCGGGGCCCTCCCGGAGCCCCCGCCTTCCCTGAGCCCCGAGGAGGATGAGGACCAGTGGGAGGACGTCAGTGAGGAGGAGGAGGAAGAGGAGGAGGAAGCAGAGGAGGATGAAGGCGGCAGCCCAGGGTCATCGAACGAGGACGAAGCACCTCGCAGTGCGTCCCCCAAAGCCCAGCGTCCCCCCAGAGCCGGGCAGGCTGCGGCTCCCAAACTGCGCGCGCCCCCCACCGCGGCACCCGCCCAGCACGGGGCG
>NW_010530569.1:493-771 GCF_000687285.1 Phaethon lepturus | reverse complement strand
AGGAGATGGACCTGGCCTCTCCCCGCAGCAGCCTGGGGGACAGTCCCCTTTCAGGTCCCACTGTCCCCAAGTCGAGAGGGGCTTCCGGAGAGATTCCAGGTAAAAGTTGGGGGGTTGTTCTGCCCAAATTAGGGCTGGGGACACACACGCACACACCCTGAACTTGGGCTGAACCCCTGGGATTTGGGGGGGACACGTAGCCAGAGCAGCAGGACAAGGGAAGGGGCTGAACGGGGGCTTGCTTTTTCTTTCCCCCCCCCCTCCCGGCTGCGCCCCGT
>NW_010530569.1:0-264 GCF_000687285.1 Phaethon lepturus | reverse complement strand
GGGGGGGTTTGGCCCCCCTTTTTTTTTCCTTTTTTTTTTTTTTTTTCCTTCTTTTATTGTTTTTCCCCCAGGAGCCACGGCGTTTCCTCGCCAGCCGGACGCGGAGGTGGCCCCTGGCACGGTGGAGATCACGGACTTCGAGCGGGTGCGTTTCCGTAAGAACTCGCCTTCTCCGGCTGGCCACTAACGGGACACTGACACCCGCAACCCTCCGGGCTCTTGTTTTGTCTGTCTGTCCTTCCCACTTCTGCTTGCCGGCTCTGA
>NW_010530568.1:35145-42786 GCF_000687285.1 Phaethon lepturus | reverse complement strand
GACTCGCGGCGAGCCCTCCCCGTGTCTCGGCCCCGAGGCCTCCCCGTGATGCCGAACCGTCGTGTTCGTGGCCTTGGCGAGCGAAGGGCTTCCTGGGACTAAGCTGCTTGCCGAGCGAGGCCAGCAACTGCACCAAGGGGGTTGCCATCAAATCCGCCTTGGGGAAGGGGCAATTTGCAAGTAATTTTTGGTTTCCGCTCATTTAGGAGTGGGGAGGGCATGGGAGGGGATGTTGGGAGTCTGATGAAGCCTGGCACTTCTGAGGTAACTAGAGCAGCAATTTTTTGGGGGGTACATTTCCTATTTTTTGCTAAGTTTGTGTTTTTCTGCAGCAAATGTGATACCTAAAATGCCAGCAACATTTGGTTTCCATTCCCCCCAAAGAGACATTTGTCTCCAGACTAATAAATCTGAATCTGAATGTGCAGCCTGGTAAAAAAACTGGTGCCAACATGACCTGTTTGTGTCTCCCCTATCTCAGCTTTTCCATTTGAGGAACAAACTTTCTGTTACAAGGTTTTGTAGGGTTTAAAAATGATGGGTTTTGTATCAGGTACAGGTTCCAAATCAATACATCCACTGAACTAGATAAGAGAGGCACGTGAAAGAAACTATTTCTTGTATAAATGAAGTATTTTTATGAAGAATCTGTCACCAAAATGGTTTGAATGGTTTCGCCTGAGCAAAGCGTTGGCTGTTGAATATTTTCTCTTGAAAACGAATACCTCGACAGCAGCTAGTTAAATATTGTGATTTCATATGGCGCCTTTATTTACAATGTGGCATTATCTTTAACGGCATCTATTTATAATGATCTCTATGAGATAATAAACAGTGCTATCCTATTAACAGGGATCTCGGGGTTCAGCCAACAGCAAGAGGAGCCTGCCAAAAGAGCTAGGTGGCCTTCTATGCAGAGCAGCACAGCTGATGGGATTTTTTATGTCCCTATATTGCTGTGTTCCTATTCAAATAAACGTGCATTAAGGTGCGAAGAGAAATTTATTGATGTGTGCAACCCCATGACCATTTGGGGTACTCCAGAAGGGGAACAGTGGCACTAACCCTTTCCCACCAGGAAGCTCCATAAGAGGTAAACCAGTAAGCAAACTTAGACGTTCAATGAGAAGAAAAAATTACACTGTTTCCCCAAGAAAACTCTCCTCCCCTGTAGCCACCCAACAGGGAAGAAGCATAGTCCTTCACCTTCTCCATCCTGAGGGTGGGAGATTTTGGCACTAAGGACAACTGAGGATGAGCTCTGGCACATCACAGGCACTGGTGCCAGAGCCCATCTCCACACTAAATCTCTTCCAAAGTATATAATAGAAAAAAGGATGCATTTCTCCTGAGGCATAGCCCACTTGGGATGAGGAACCTCCTCACTTCAACACCAATGATTTGCTGTGAATGCTGCCACATTTCAGAGGTCAGACAGAGGCAGCAACCATGAGGGGTAACTCTTTTAGGTGACTATTTTAGGTGTGATTTCCATGCTTTTGGGGCTGGGAGTGCTCTGCCTGCTCCCTGCTGTGGTTGCCACAGCTGTTGCCTGCCTTCCCTGGTGTTGGGGCCACCCCAGCTGAAAGGGAGTTTTGGAAGTGGATTGGGCCCCCGGGGCAGTGTCTGTGACAGATAGAGGCATGGGTTGGAAACCTGACTGCAGCAGACAGAAATCCCTGTGTTGAGCCAAGCAGAAGGTTCCATGTGGTGCTGCACAAACAAGTCCCTTTTCATGCAAACGCCTGCCTGGAAGGCTCAGTGCCCTGGACCAGGGAAAAGCCCGTCCTGTTCCAGTACCCGACGGATGGCACATCCCACCAGAAAGCTTTCCATTCCTTTCATCATATTATGTATTGTTTTTTTCCATTCGTGGTGGAAGGGTCAGTTTTACCCAACATCTTCTGTTTTCAAAGCCAAACATGCTGCTATAAATGCCTCCTGTCACTGTTGGGGTTTGTGCGTGTTATATGTTTGACATCATCAACCATGGCTAAATGTGGTTATAAGCAGTAATTATGCAACTATATTGCATAGGAGGTTGTGTTTTAATTACAGCTGTAATTCAGCCATGCACAAGCACCTTGGATCTGCTGCTTTTCAGAGTCAACAAGTCCAAACCTTCAGGAGACCTCCCTATATCACACAGCACCTTTCGTACAGCACCATCCTTAATATCGAGGCCATCTGGGAAACAAGATGCAAGCATCCCACTGAAAGGCAGGTCCTGCTGTAATGGCTAGAAATTTCCATCATAAATTTACAGGACAATAGTTTATCCTGAAGCAGGTCCGCAAGAGTAAGGGACATGTCATGGGACAAAGCAGCATGGGGAGGACATTGCAGACATAGGGCACAGCAAGGACTATGTTCTGTGTTTCTTCTCAGAGATAACACTAGAGTATTATCTGCACTGTAAAATAAATGATAGCTTGGAGAAGTATGCAGCAAGCTCCTGTACGGGCTCCCAGGACTGCTGCTGGGATTTACAGCGATGTGTTTTTGCGCTGGCCAGCAAGTCCCACGGTTCCGCTGGATCTTCACTGCCATGCAATGGCCCTGTGAGGTAGGGTGATGAACTCCAAATGGCCACTTCGTAGAAAAGTCCCAGCCTGCAAAAATCTCCGCATAGACAGCCTGGGAGTCCTCAAAGTGGGATGTGTGACAGGGTGTATGATGCTCAAGAACATCTGAAACCTGCCTGCTGAGATGCTGCTGAAGGACATGGTGTTTCTGGGAGTGTTCCATAATGAAAACTGACTTTCTGAATATCTTCAGCTCCTGACAATACCATGGTCCTTTTCTCAAGAGGATGAGTATGAATATTAATATATTATATATTAATCCCATTTTCCAAACTCCTCTTCAAGATTAGTTCAGTCCTCTCCAGCTCTGTAGTGGAAATGTATGAAAAAAATTAAAACCCTCACTTCTCAGTTACAAAGCATCCATGAAAGCAAGCTGGGAAGGGTGGCAACCTCAAGAACATCATCTCAGAGGTAGCTGAATGGGTGTGGTGACATGTGGTCCACATCCAGCGGGTTCAGACTGTGCCTTGGGAACCCATGAAGCATGAAATGGGTTTTTTAAGATGGGCTTGAGGGGGATTTATGACCCTGGAGACTTCACTAAGCTTTTCCATAGGTTTCCCTGCAGTTCACACAACAACGGAGTCCTAATTCACAGTCCAGCACTAAAAACTTGGACATCCCTCAAAGAAAATGGAGGAGGGAAAAAAGATATCAAAGAGATCAAAACTGTGTTTGTGTTAACATCAGAAATCAGATGGTGGCAAGGTCCTCTGAAGAAAAAAGGCTTCGATCTTTTCTTCTTACCGGTGTCCAACCTGTAAAAATTAATGTGTCAACATCTCCAAGATAATACTGTCTCCCTGACCTTCTTATTCCCCCTTCAATTGGAGGCTGCTACTCATCATGAAAATGTTTTCTCTATGTTATTTCACAAGATAGATTTGTAGGAAAAGCCATTACATTAATATGGTGTTAATTGTTTTGCTGCATAGAATTACCTATAAAAGATATTTTTATTTAGAGGCTAAAAAGACCTACATTCCCCTTACAAAGCCTCTCTCCTCTGCCACATGCAGCCATGAAATCCTTTTGCTACATGACTTGAAATATTAATTCTTTTTGGGGTGGGAGGTAAGTTTATAATACGGCTGAAAGGATACTTTTCATCTCCTAGCCAGTGATATCTATTTATTTATTTTATTTTTTTAAATGAGACTCCAGCTGAAGACTAACACTTGACTTTAGCAACTGCTGAGGAAAACTTATTAGCAGGGTGATATATAGGATCTTTTTACTTCACAGATGGGCTCTCCCTAGTTCAAAAGAAAACGAGGTCTCAAGTAGCCTGTTCTTAAGAAAAATAATAAAGCTTGACTTCAGAACAACGGTATGTGCCCTTAGGGCTGCTTTCCAGATCACGAGGGGGTTAGGGAGAGGCAAAAAATATGCCCTGAAATACACGGGTGAGCTCCTATCCACAGCCCTTCCTCTGCAAGCACTGCCAGGCAGGTTTGGCAAAAACACTGAAGATCTGCTCAAAAACACAGAAGCTGATGGTATTTGGCCATTGTTCCCAGGGGAAATAAATCCTTACGGGCTGGGATTAGCTTTATTCTGACCTAGCGTAAATACCTTACACCTATGTTCCCCTGCACCGCAAATTTTGGAGTCCTAAGACTTGACACACGAATTACCAGATTACTGATTAATTTGCTTTGCAGATTGCTATGGGTCAACTTTTTATTCCTAGGCAAAATGCAGGGCAAAGATGTTTGTCCCTGTGTTTCAAGCCTGGAACCTCTGCTGGGGCTGGAGCATTTGCTCGCTTGCTGGAATGGTGCCGGACGGCACTTAGAGCAAGGGGATACGCTTTGCTGTTCTTCACAGGTTACAGGTGTTGGCAGCGAGCAAGTCAGAAACTCAACATTTCTGCTGTAGTCTAATAACACTGTCTATTAATGATGCACTTCAAATAGTTAATAAATGGCAAGTTTATTTATCTGTACGAAATAACCATTTTAATAAATGGCAAATCATTTTTATAGAGACCAGAAGCTTGTTTATAACCCCAGTTTATAACTAGCTATAAAAACTCAGATTGATGTGTTTTAACTGACGTTTGACACATTCTAGTCATGTTTGCAATTTTCTTATAAAAATCTCTTAAACATTTATTTGCCATGTATAAGTCATTTACAAAGGGAAGCATTACTATAAAATATGACTACTGCATACAGATTTTGGATACCTGAATAATTTAATTGCTTATTTGCTCTGTGTTCTGATTTCTAAATGAAGTGGCACTACTTTTTTTTCCCCCTTTATTAATTTTCTCTTTTTTTTTTTTTTTTTTCTTTTAAGGACAAGAGTCTCCAACATGAAAGGGTCAGCACAGCATTTAAGGTCTGGATTACCTGTGGTTTTGTGCCAATATCATTGCTTATGGATGTGCAAATTTTTACCAATACTGCTATAAAAGTAGGCCTTAATGTGCTGTGACCAGTTTACAGGGGAAAAAGAAGGACTTTAATCCCCCTGATTAGCACCAGCTCAAACTCCAGTTCACATCACACCGTTGCAGTGTCCCCACTTTCTCTCCCCAACCTCTGCCAACCCAGGGCTGCCTTTGCAAGCCTGACGTGTCTGTGTTATTTTACATGTACCTTACACCAGAACAGCTTACTCCTTTCCATTTTCACGGATAATCGGCACAGCTGTAACTGCCTATGTGGAATGCTTGTTCCATTTTAACTGTACCGGTGTATTTGCAGCCAGCCCTTTCCTTCTGGCAACTTCTGCTTTGAATGCAGCCAGCAGGATGATTCCATCTGGCCCCCAATTTTCCACCATCGGATAGCTTTATAAGTTATTTACCATTCAGCCCCAGAGAAATCTGTTATAACAGACTCCCCAGGTGCTGCCCTTCGGCTTCTCTTCCCTCTCCCTGGGTGCCAGGGTGGACCTTACAGGGAGCATCCCCCACGCATCCCCCCAGCGCTGGAGGGAGATGGTGCGATGGATCCCGCTGCCCCGGAAGGTCAGCTCTGCCTCTGGCAAGCAGCTATATAAAAGTAACAGTTGAGTCTTTTTGCCTCCTTTTCTGCCTGTAAATATAGTGACGTGACGTGCTTTGATGGCTAGAAAAGCCTTTTCTCCCTTCTATGCCCTCCCCACGGAAAAGGGGGCAAAAATAGGAAGAGAATAAAAAAATCAAGAAACAGGAAAAGGAAAAGGGAAAGGAGTGAGGCTGCTAAATCTAAGAATGCAAATCAGACAGAACGTTCCTGTCCAGACCTGGGAACAGGACAGAGAAGGGGAATTTCCACTAAGTATACCTGTCCTTTGCAAAGACCCCAGCATTTCCAGTGGCCTTCTCAAACAGTTCTGTTTCTGAAGGGTTCTGAAAAATACCAGAGACACAAACAAGCAATTAGTAGTGATTTTCTTGTGCTATTTACCTCCTGTGGGTAACACTACAAATCCTCCTCTCCCGTCCCGTACTGTTGCAGGGAATTTAATCTGTCTCTCTCTAAGTAGAAACGTTCCAAATTTCAATTCTTCAAGAAAATTTGATGAGCTCAGGCTGCACAGTGGACTCTGTCTGCAACGATCCCAAAGATGAGAGGGGGAGAAAATATATGTTTAAAATAGCAAGTCACATGCTGATAACAGCATAAATTCTTTTTCTCCCATAACTTGGATCTCAAATCTATCCGTAGAGGCACAGGCTGTGTTGTTACGGGTGAGAATGGGTATCAGGTATCTGGAAGGACACAGCAGTACCAGGGCGTGGGTTTGGCACACTGTCAGGAAGAGGATGGAAATGTATAGTACGGCACCGAAACCATCCAGGGAGTATAGAGGGATGTGAAAAGCACAGAGCCCTCCCGCAGTGCAGCAGACCAACACGCGCCCTCAGCATGCACAGCAGGCCATTTCTAAGGAGGTTTTTAAAGGTTGCTGCAGAGCTATTGAAATTACTTTTCATTTAACCCTGCCAAGAGAGCCAACACCCCCAAAACCCTTTGATTTAATACTGCCCTTATTGAAGCCAGTGGTAACTTTTTTGTTGCTTGCAGTGGGGTTCATGACTCCGTAAGTATACAGGGCTCAGAATTACAGAAAGAGCAGTTTCAATAAAAATATCTAAAATACATTTTCTAGGCTCGTCGAGGCTACAATCTTGGTGTCTTCCAGGGCTGTAAGTGGTTAGGAAAGCTAGAGAATTTACCCAGGACCAAATCTGACCTCTCGTAAGTCTCCAGTGGGTACAGGGTAGGGTGCAAACACCACATGTGAAAGAAGTGTAGGTATTTTACTGTGTATAGCTTGTTCTTAAACTTCTGCAAATTATCAGGACTATGAAAAGCTCTTTGTGAGCTAGAAAGTCCAAGTGAGAAGTATATTCTTCCTGAATTATTTAGCCTAGAACTAATAATAACAATAACAATAAAAATAAACCTAAAAATTAAAATGGCTGCTAAGCTCTGTAATCAATTCTTCCCTCATTGTAAATCTTGTGTGGTCTCATTTCTGTTCAGCGTAGAAACAGGAAATGTTGTTTTCAAAGGACTGGTTACAAGGAACCTCTTTGTTATTTGTCCGTGCAACGCTTCGCACAGCGAGGCCTTAATCCTGGATTAAGTAGGTGCTACTGTAACGCGGTAACTAATTGGACCATGTGTGGGAGCATTATTATCGATGAGCATAACGATAGTAAAAATAACAATATTAGTTAGTGATTATTAAGTAGAAGAGCTTCATCTTGGAAGGGGTTTCTCAGGAAATCAGGCCATGTGGCTTCTGAGCAGTTACAGGCACCAAAAAAAGAAGAAAAAATGTCCAGTGACGTATCATGAAGCCAGCGGCTGCCATTTCTGCTTTTCCTCTGGGATTTTACCTAAAGGTTTTGCATTGCTCATATCATGTTCTGGAGAAACAAAATCTGGTGTGGCTGCTCGTCCTGATGTCTACAAGATCTTTGTTGGAAGGACAAATTTCCATGGAAAGTGTCTGGTCCAGGTAGGACGGGAGAGCTCAGGAACTGAGCTCACCTCTCTAATTCTCTTCTAAACCTGGGGAAGCGGTGTTCAGGGCTTCTGGTGGAACT
>NW_010530568.1:17824-35114 GCF_000687285.1 Phaethon lepturus | reverse complement strand
CTTTCCCTAATAGACTGCTTTCCTAATAAACTGCTACCATATGTAAATGCTAACTGTTCACTAACTCTCAATACCCACCCGGAGCTGCTCACTGGAGTACTGCTACCCTCGTACACAACACATACTCACATCACTGTAAAAAGTAGCAGACTGTGTCCCTTTAATAAATTACACCATAAATTTTACAGACTTTACCCCAGTGACTTTTTAAATCTTGCTTTGGCTATGCAATATCATCTTGCAATAGGAAACATCCTTCAAATGTTTAGGTTAGAGGAACAGAATTTAATCCACTCAAGTTATTTTAAAGTGTAATAAATAAATAAAATGTACCCTCTCTTCAGGATGAAATATGACTCACACAAAAGGGAGACAAGCAGCTTTGATAACTGATAGTAAGGGCCAGTATTTCATTTTCATTTTATTCAGCATCTGTTTTTTGTCCTAAAAATCTAGTATCTATGACACTGACAAATTAACTTTAAAAAGTGAAGTACTGGAAAAGTTGTTTTGCCCTGAAATCTTCTAGTCTGAGAATTAAGAAGAAAAAAGAATCAAGTTATTTCAATAGTGATACAAGACTCCCACCCAGAATGAGACTCAGTAAATGTCAGTGCCCAGGACCTGAAGATGAGGAGAAATAGAAAGCTTCAAAACCAAATGATGACTCTTCTGTGGTCGTCTTCTGTGGTCTTCTTTGTGCCCTTCTATTAGTAGGTGAATATGGACCAAAAATTGAACAGCTACTTCTGCCAATACGGGGATAAACTTTGGGGCTGCGGATGAGCCTGTTCTGCCTTGCCTGACTGCTACCACAAGTGATTATAGCAATGGCCATGGTACTAGAAAGCCTTGGTCTCCACCATGGAGAAACAGGCATTTGTGCTGACTCCAGAGGGAAATGAAAAACTAATCAGCCTAGGGAAACCTGGGGAAACCTTGGGAAACCTATGGAAACCAAGACATCGCACTGAAAGGAATAAGCATCACAATAGAAAAGATTGGCAGATCCAAAGTAGGGTTGACCCCCAGGTTCATAAACAGTATAGATCAAACTCAAACCTAAGAAAAGCAGGAGGTGCCCCCATTAAGACCAAGCCTGAATCTGGCCATGATTCTTGAGCTCTTGAGAAGTAAGCACAAGCTCTTCAGCCCTTGAGTGAATGCCACTATTTTTGTGACTTTCAACATTGCACTCGATCCTGCTTTCCATTCTGCCACGGTTTCACAGGCGAGGTTTCTGGGCATGAATTCTAAGACAAGGGGACGCTAATTGCTATTTAGGATTGGGAGGAGGGAGGAGGGAAGAGCCAGTTGTTAAATACAACTGCCCACACAAACACACGTGTGTGAACGCCCCACCAGTGAGCATGGCACCACCACAGCCTTCCAGGGTTTTTCCACTTTTGTCATAGGTTTTGACCATTACCAACAATATTACTTATCAAATGGAGTAATTGAGTAATTGCCAATGGGTTTGCCTGTAATTTAATAAATACAGTTAAGCCATTTTCTTTTTTTTCCATGACAAAATGAAGAGTGAAAGGTTTACTTCAGGAAGATGCAACACCCAAGAGTAAGCAGAAGACACGTTGAAGTCACTCATGGTCGTTTCCGTAATAAAATCTAAGAAGAACTACAAACAAATCAAGAAAAACCCTTGAAAAGACAAGAAAACTGGAGAAATTGCTATTAGTGAGGAAGTGAGAAGCATGTGGGGGACTAATGGCAACATAATTCCACAGCAGAAAATGAAATATATATCACACGTGGGTGCAGCCTGACTCAGCCTTGCCTGCTTCCAGCCAGCACACTGGTGAACTATCAGAAGATAGCTCTGAAGACTGTATACAGAACATTAGGAGACCTGGGATGGGAAAAAGTGATCCTCAGAGCCTCTGCAGGTGACACAGTACTACATGGCCCTGCTCATACACCGAAGCTGTGAGCAGTGATTAGCTTCAGCCCAGCTTTAAACCATCTCTCTCTTCTGAAAAGCACGCAGGCTTTTAGCAACACCCCCAGTGTTGGCCTTGGGACTTTTTGCTTTGCTTTAGCGGAATAAAGGGGCCTCACCTGGGCTCTGAATCTGGCCTTTGACATAGCAGAGTTAATCCTGATTTGGGAGGATTCATTAATCTCACGCACCTTTGTTTACCTTGAGAGTGAGCTCAAGACTCCCTTTGAGTTCTGCGCTGTGCTTTTGACTGTCCTTTCTGTGAGCTGCACACAGTAGTTGGACATGGTCTGTAGACCTCTGTAATTGTTATTTTTCATCAGGAAGATGGCTTTTAACTGCAGGGGTAAACCTCACTCCATGCTGGGCAAATGTTGGGTGGAAAAATATTTCACAATAGGAAACAAGTTGGAATAAGTCAGAAAAGAGGAAGTCAACCAATCCACGGTGCTGTTTGGTCTTGGTGTAATATTTCAAAGTTCCCTGTTTTGAAATTATTAGACCACCAAAAAAGTGAAAGGCTGCCAAAAATTACTGTAAAAGGTAATAATTGTTAATAACTTGGCATCTACTTGCTCATTTGAGCTGCATGGTTTTGGCATTCATTAAAGACAACATTGTAAGCAAATAAAAGAGCAACTGCCTGGCACATAAAATTTTTAACCACATCATAACTAAATATTAAATGTGAGTTTTTAATTCAATTTATAGTTTAAATAAGGATCTTTGCAGTAATTTTAAAAAAGGGAGAAAAAGAAGAGTCAACCCCATAAACAGTCAGTCATAACAAGATTTTAAAGAAATAATTGCAGTGTCCTTGACCTTGAAATGATCCCTTTTCTGAATTAGCACAGGAATTTAATTAAAGCTTCAAAAAAAGCTTTCATTTTAGATTTGAGTTACCAAATATTTAGAGATCCAGTGCCCAGGCGAGCCAATGGAAACATTCCTGTTCATTTCAGTGAGCTTTGGATCAGGCCCTGCACGGCTTTGGGTATCTCATTTCACAGGACGGACCCAAGGTCACCGCAGGAGAAAACGTTCTCCCTTAACTCAACGTTATCTGAGGTCGTACATCCCAGGGACCACGAAGGCAGTTGCATCGCATGGACAAACCAGGGAGAAGCAAAAGCTAAGCCACCTTCATTCGCCTTGCCTTTACTCTGCAGTAGTTTCAGGTGATCCCATGAGGCTCTGAGGTCTCTTTCTCTGTCCTTTCCACCAGCTGAGGCCATTCTGACCAGCTAACAAGGTCGGTAAATCTCTGTAGCCAGCCCCTGCCAGAGATGCAGCATGTTCCTGCCAGTGAGCCTCCGTCTCCCTTCTCTTTCCATCAGAGTTGTAGGAGTTACAGCTCCAGCATGTTAGAGACTCATCCAAAGGTCACTGAAGTCAGGGGACACCTTTTCTATTGACTTCAGTGGGCTTCAGACCAGGTTCTTAGTCACCATTAACAAGTCAGCATTTACCAGAAGTGATATCTGAGGCCTTCAGCTATTTCCTGTTCCCAGTATAAAGTGGTGATAGCTGGGGTGTCATCCAGTGGCTGTATTTGGCGTTGCTGACCTCTAAATGAGCTGCTCCGTCCCAGCCCAGCATATCCAGGGCTCTGCACTTCATGATCCAGTATGCAGGAGGGAGGGGAGCTGGCTGCAAGAAGTGCATCTTTCCTTACTCACCCCCTTCTTATCGTGATCCTAAGCAGAGGATAGTTTTTAGGGGGCTGCAAATAAAAAAAAAAAAGACTGTCTGTCTGAGGTGTCGGTGAAGTTCCTGCCTGCTTTCTCAAGTCAGGTTCACAATGAAGTGGATGGCAATTTTGCTTGAGTCAGGACAAAATAAGGACAAACTGGGAAAGAAGCCCTCAGTCCCAGCACACACTCAACAGTGTCATCTTTCAAAAGAAATTTCTGCATGCTCGAAAGGATCAATGTCTTCTTATTTTGGTTCTACAGAGGCCTGGTTTATTACACAGCTTTTGTTTTTATTAGTGAAATACACTAAACTGTTTTCTCAAGACTTGCCAAACAGCTTAAAACGTAATACCATTAAATTTGAGGTCCTACTGGGAAAAGTAATGCAAACTTAATTAAAGTTAACCAGAGTTTTCTCTTTCTGCAGACTCGTGTTTCGCTGTGTTGGAGTTTGCTTGTAAAGGACTTGCTTACTCAGAGCAGCAGCAGTGCTCAGGCTGGAAAGGGTGATGCAATTCGCTGAGGACTGCCAGGGTGGGAGATGGTGAGAAAGGAGTAGCAAGCAACAGAAGTAGCTGGGGAAACAAAGAAAAGGACTGTTTTCTTCCTCTGGTGTCAAACATCCCAATTTTCATGTTAAGCTTCATGGCATCCCCACAGCTTTCCCAGGGATGGGTCTGGAAGACAGTGTGGTGTCTCTAAAGGGGATGAGAGCTCAAACTCCAGAAAATAGCTACAAGGGTCCAGTATTAATCTTTGTAATATAATCTTTGCAACATTAATCTTTGTAATATTTCTTTTGTAGCTTCTGACTGTTTCTACCTTTTTACCCCCAAGATATCCACGTCACCTCCTTGGGATGCCTCCTCTACACATGGCAATTACTTCTCTCCGCTGGTAGCAGCCTGGCAGGCAGCAGGCAGAGATTTAAGGGCCCAAGAGGAGCGACGAGCGTTGCCTACAAGAGCCGTGACATTGCACCCACAGTAAGTGAGCGTGGTGAGGTGAGACACTGATTGTATCTCCATGTCTCAAGAGAGAAGTAAAGCTCATAACCTGGCTCCTTACAAAGCATTAAATAGTCGCTCATGTTTTAGGGCGAGGGCGAGAATACAGCGCCTGATGTTCGGCTGGGTGCCAACATGGGTAGTTGGATATTTTGCTCTCCAAATATTTGCCTGTTGGTTTGTGCTGGACGCTCGTCCTAGGACTTACTCAAAAAGCCGGTGTGCTCCACCCTAGAGCTGAAGCAGTTCAGTGGGGGATGCTAAAAAAAGGGTTAAATTCCTGTAGAGAAGAGCTCTGACCTGTAAAACAGCAAATTACAGAAAAAGGTCCTCCTAGATGCCATCTTTTTCCTCTTGGCATGTGTTGGTCAGAAGAATGTAGAAATTTGGCACCAGCACTGAGCCGTGCAATGGGAATCAGAGAGCTGGTCAAAGGTCCGAGGTGCCGTTAACCACCAGTGCTAGGACAGGGTAAAAAGCAGTGGTAGGAGACTCTGGGAGGTTGCAAGTTACTTTGTGATGAGTTATTCTGGGATTTTGCCTCATCCTGATCCTCCATCTATTATTAGTCTTCTGAGCAAAGCTCACCTCTGCCTCAAGCGTT
Organism: Phaethon lepturus; assembly: GCF_000687285.1. Taxonomy (NCBI): domain Eukaryota; kingdom Metazoa; phylum Chordata; class Aves; order Phaethontiformes; family Phaethontidae; genus Phaethon; species Phaethon lepturus. Next base: position 29,852 of record NW_010530568.1, on the reverse strand, counting down.
GTAAGGTGCTTTCTGTAGTCTGAATGAGTTTATTACATGTAGTGTTATTAGCAGCGTTGGCCAAAATAAAAAAAAAAAAAAAGGGGAAAATTTCCCATAATAAGTACATTTTTAAAAGACAACTCTCTTAGAAATTGTTTGTATGCCTGCTCTGCATCACCAGCCTAAGGGGTGGGTTTCCAAGCCATATATCCTGCAAGGCAACAGGTAGTGATGAATATGTACACTGAAAGTTTAATCTGTAAGTTCTTGAATTACAATTCTGCTTCTCAGGTCAGAAAAAAGTAAAGCTTTCTTGTGATCTATTTGTCCAGTTAAAACTCCATGAATTTTGAATAATGTATTTAAACTGTTTTATTAACTTAGTAGAAGTAATTAATTGTTTAACTTAAGCAAGAAGTATGCAGAAAAACAAGCAAACAAAGGGAGGTCGCATTCAGCAATGGAATGATTAATTACGGGTTATATAATATCTTTTAATTTTTATAGAAGATTTCTTTATTGTTACGCATTTCTAGCAGATACCTGCAATAGCTCTGACCAGTAATTTTCTAGCCGCCACCATTTCTCAGCTAAAATTTGGAGCTCTAAAAATACGCACAGTATCTCTGCATTTACAGATTTACTATATTGCAGAAGAGCTCCAGTTCTGCTGAGGCGGAGATTTCTTTTTTTATTGATTGGATAGAAAGCAAAATGGTGTGGCCTCAGACAATTCATTTAGTCTTCTCTCTCTAATTGTAAATTAACTCCACTCTGTTCCCCTGAAGGTGGGGAAAGAGGTTGGCTTCACGTCTGCTTGTGAAGCACCTGGGTGCTATGAAATGAGGGTATGAATAAGGGTAAATTATTTTTTCTATGTAGGCAGAAAATAATCTGGACAAGTTTCTTGTGGAAGAGAGAAGTAATTCATGGGACCTTTTTTTTTTCCTTGCTGCCACCTCATGGAAACCCGGGGCAGCAACAGTGGCAACTTGGTTTTGGTTTTCCCCTTGCAGCACTTAGACATGAGCCCTGCGGAGAGCACCGCGTGGTATCTGCGCGTTGATAAGAGGGACGAGAATAGCATTTTTGTCCTCAGAGAATTCATTTATGTCCTAAAAACTGCACCGGTTGCAAAGGTATCACTTTCCCTTTTATCCTAGCACGGGTAACACCAGACGTGACCAGGACTGAAAAGCCGTACGTCCCTGTCTGCAGGGGCACTTCCTGACCAGAAACGAGCGGTGGGACATCTCTTTCTTTCCACTACCCCTGGAGAACAACAATTTTTTGGGAGCAAACTACGCCTACATGGAAAGTTCCCATTTCCTCCTCAAAACAACAAGAAAAAAAATCCAAAAAAATAAGGCTCTTGTCTCCTCTGTTCCACGGCTGGGGCAGGTTCCCGCTTGCGCTGTACCGTGGCCCTCATCTTGGCCGGCTGCCCAAAACTCCCGTCTGTTTTCCAGACAGGAAATATGAATCAAAATAACATGACATAAAAACAGTAATTAGCTTTTGTGTGTGAGGCTGCTAAGGCCTTAATGAGGAACAGGCTTGTAATAAAACTCTTGGCTACTCTCTCCAAAACTTACTCTCTCGCTCGCTCTCCTTTTCAGTTCATCATTTATTTTCTTCTAGGGAGAAGTGAGGAGAGAAAGAGACACTATCTGTAAATTGATCCTCCCCACCCTTGCTTAATTATCAGGGAGTCTGTAAATGTTTTGACAGTTTTTTCCATTTGTTTTGGGCTATATCTTTCCCACCCGCAAAGCTCATCTTTCGCTGTGATCCTTCGCTGCCTTTCATGGTATCTTAAGAGCTCTGGCTTGAGCAATAGCTGAGCTACTGCTGACAGAAGTGTGGGATCCTGTGGGTCACCTGGGGCTACCATGCTCATCCAAGGATATTTTGTGGATAGTTGCTCCATCAAGCAACCCGGGGCAGTTGCAGTGTGTCCAGGCATCCTTGTGTGTTTGAGCAGAGTGAAGGATGTTGTGGAGCAGCAGGTTCACCGTGAGGCCAAGGGAGCTGTGCCAGCACCAAAGGGTCACCTCATCTAAGCACCCTTTGCATGGAAAACTGTGATCTCAAAAGGTAAATATCAACTCCAGCTCCCTGTGTGCGTGGATGAGTTCAATTGCTGCAGGAAGAGGCTTCAAGCTGTTGTAGTAAACTCTTGTCTCAAACCTGGCATCATGTGGACTCGGATTAACGCGTGAAATGAGACCTGCCTCGGGGGCAACGCTGCCACGAGTGCTTGCTGTGAGCACTCAAAGGTGTGCAGGAGCTTGCAAACTCCTGGACTTTTCTTCAGCAATGCAACAGTTTGCTTATAAAACCAGCTGTGCCTCCTACCCAGACAGAAGTATCTAGTGACAAGCGATATTACGTTATAACTCTATAGGAGCTAAGGACCACCGAACACCCTATTGGTCTTGGTCCAAAGTATAAACCCAACTTTGACACCACTTTCCCTGATATAACCATAACAATCTCTCTTTGTATAGCCCCTGGTAACTTTTCTGTACACATCTCCGACCGCATGACTGTAAGCTCCCTACCAGTTTTAATAAGCTGCGATTTAGAGGTGAAGGCCCTTTATTCAGAGCTGCAGAGCACTGATGCAAGCCGCTTGCATGGTTTCTAGCAATGAATGGTAAAACTTTCCCAGGCTGAGTCATCGTCCATGCACATAATGCCCTATTGGTAGCAGATCTAATGGGCTTCATCAAGTCAGAAGAAAGAGAGAAGTTGTGTCCCTGGTTCCAGAGGCTGTGCTCCCATTTCCCACTTCTTTATGGGGAGTTTTCTGGGGCATAGTATGGGAAAAAACAGCGGGGATGGCATGTTAGGGATGTCTCAAGAGAGTATGCACTGACTATCTCCTTCTGTGGAACAAACCATGGACCCTCTTGGAAAGCTTCCTTCCATGGTGGGACTAACCTCATGCCAGTGCTCTGTAAAGCGATGCTTACCAATTAATTAACCATCTGTAGGAGCACCTTGGCTGCTGACGGATAGTTTCCATTGCTTAGTGCTCTACCTCACAGCTGGCAAAGCCCAGCAGTGCTGCTGGAGTGGGAGAAAATATGTTCTGGGAGACCTCAAAATGTGCTGTAATTTTTAACTCCAAGTGCTGCTGTACATGATAACATCAGATTAGAGCTAGCAGGGAAAAAACCTTTCCCTGGCAATTTTTCAATGGAAAATGCCATCCAGCTGAAATCAAGACTTCCGATCAGAATATGTTGTTGTCAATGAAGTTTTGTTTCAGTTTTTTTTAAAAATAACTGTTTTGACTAGGTTGAAGTATTGTGTTTGGATCTTGTTGGAGTGAAATGACTTGATTTTTCGTCCTAAGTGTCTTTTCATAACAAAAGTGATTTAATTTTATGCTTTGAAGAAAGTACGTTAAAAAGGAAGATATTTTGTTCTGATTTAATTTTATCGGAACAGGCTATTTTAATTCATCCCAAAAAATCTTTTTTTATGTGGTTGAAAAGAAATTGTGGTTTTCAAAGGTTTTTTTCTGATTTGGCACTAAACCAGATTTTGAAATGTCAGAATTTCAAGTGGACTTCTAGTGAAGTTCAACCCATTCCATGGTGTAAAGCAAGAAGAAAACCCACATAAAACAATCAAATTGATGTAGACATTTATTACTTGTGAGAGTTGTAAAAGCATCACATGGCTTTCTCATAAAAAGTCATAAACCCTATTTACAGTCCCTGCATTATTATTCTAGTAACTAAAACCAGTGACTCTGTGAAGTGCATGAGTGTTCAGCTAACTCTCTCACAACTAGTTTGGAAATGCAGAAAATACTTACTGTTTTCAGAGCAGGGGAATTGTATTTTACATGTATTTATTTATTGTGTTTACCTCTTACAGTTATAGTTTGGCCCCTACCCAAAGGTCAAAGCTATAAGTATTTATAATTCATTATAAGAAATGCAGAAATTAAATCAGTTAAGTGCACTCATGCTTTTGTGAAAACTAGTCATGTTTAGGTTATATTTCAGCACTCAATAGGGTTAAACGCTGTAGTAGAAAAAGTTTATCTCTGTATACAATGGAGCATCCAACACACAGGCAGTGTGTGGTTACAGGTGAAATTTATGTGAAATGATCATAAAGTCCATAAGGCACATGAGGTTTTGGATCAAGTCCAGGCCTTTCCTAGTCAGAAATATATAAGAAAAGAGATATTCAGAAAGATTCATTGTTGTTCCATGTTCTTAGCTCAGTGAAATCAATGAAAAAAGGTCAGCTCCAGAGAGAGAGTTTGGTTGTCCCGTTAACCAGCAGTGTTGCTATTGCAAACACATTGTATTTGGGTGTTGTCATCTCTGGAATAAAGCACCGAAGCTTTTAGACCGAAGCCAAAGCTTCCCTCAGACTTTCTAATGTGAAGAGCTTTTACATTGCCTGTAAAAATGATACCCACCCCCCCCTTCTTTAGGGAAAGTTCAGAGCAGCTCCGAAGCAGGATCAGCTGGAGATGTTTGCAGAGTTTTGCTTTATTAGGGGTCTAAGTGAAGGGAAGTCCTGCTCCTCGCATTGACGTTGAACCTACAAAACTTGGACTTACGGAACACCATCCACCTTGACTGTAACATAACTGCTAATGTTTTCTTACTTTTATTTTCTCCCATTTGTCATCTTTTACGGAGCCAACAAGTTCGTCTAAGAGGGTGAGTGAGCCTGATGTTCATCAGTGGAAGATCTCGATGGAAGGCTCTATCCCTCATGGGTTTCCCCCTGGTGTCACCACACTGGCATCCACATTGCTATACCCAGCTATAGCAGCTTTTTATAACCTTGCCATTGTTATTTTCAACTTTTTGCTTCTGTACAGGACCCATACATAAACCCAGGCCTAAAAAAACCAGACAAGTTTTCCCTGCAGATCTGTGAACCTACGTCTGTTGACTGAGCTTAGCCAGATACCAATTTCCAGAGTCCAAAACTCAGCTCAGACCAGTGTCTCAAAACAAGAAAATATTGGAGGACAGCCCTGCGCTGTTTATAGATCTATCACCACTCTCCCATGGATGTAGTGCAGCTACCCCATGCCAGCTCATCGCACCTGAGGGTACCTCAAAAATAACCTGTGGAGAGCTGATAAAATTCTTTTGCTGGCTATTAGGAAGGCTTAAAATATCGGAGCCATGCAAAGAAAACACTTATGTTTTAAAAAATGGTTGCATCCATAGCAGAGCTCCCTTCTCGGAGACGAGATGCCCCTTGGGCTGCAAGAGGACATATATTGCTTTCCCATCCACTTGGGGAAATTCAAAGATGACCATGCCATGTCCTCCGCCCGCCCGCAGCATTCCCCGACTTGCGTACGCACTCAGAAGACACATGGTATTAGCCTTTATGATTCAATTATTCTGCGGTAGAGCTTGGACGTGTGCAATATATTGAAAGCCTTTGGGAGACTATCAAAATTTAATAGGGAAAGTATGGCATTTTTTAATTTTTACTTCCAACCCTTGCTGTCAAATGATTTGTTTGCTATTTTTATAAACACACTACAGTACCACTGGGGAGGTATGGGGACAAGAATAAACTGAGCTGACTAATCCAGTCACAAGATATAAGGACAGATTAACCCCTCGAGTACCACTCATTGGGATTTCCAGATGTTCAAGAATAACAACCAGGTCTGACTGGCATCCTGTGGTGGAAAGCTGCCTTCCCCTGGGCAGCAGGGCATGGTGAGGTAAGACCAGAGGGTTCATTTCATCATATCTCAGATACCCTAGTTGCTATGTTTGTGGTTAACTGTCCATATGGATAATTTTTTGTAGGCAATTATTCTGCAGCCTTGGCTCTGCTCTCACTCTTGATTTCTCAGAAATAACATTGGACATGGAGATGTTTCCTTGTTGTGCCATTTCTACCACTGGCGCTTCCTCCCCTCCATGGTCTTGACCTCCTGTTTGGCTTGTTTCTCTTGGAATTGCTCATCCAACTTTTCAGTCTCTTCTGGTTCTCCCAGGTTTTTTAAGATCAGTTATGTAGCATCCATCATCACCATGTTTGCTAAGGCCTGGAGCTTCTGTGTTCCTCTTTCTCCATATGCTTCCTACCTAAAAGTCCTGCCTGGTTACACAGTCTCCTCTTGTTCTGGACAAATATCCCAGTCTGCTCTTGTCTTCTTTCTTCATTTGTTTCTCCCATTTAGCAGTTGCTTATCAAGTCCAACTTGTTCTTTTCAAACCAGCACTTCTGAGGTCTTGATCACCACACGATAAAACTCATCTCTTTCTAACTCCTCTTCCTCAGGGCCCCATTTCTACCTCTGTCTTTGCAATTCCTCTGTCACCTGAAAATTGTCTTTTAAGCAGCTCTCTGATTTCACAGTTCTTGCTCTACCTACTTAGACTCTCTGCTCTAAACATCTGGCAGGGGCAATGTGCAAGCCAGAACTTTATTTTACGCTGAGATATTCAGAAGTCCACCCCCTCACTGCCTTACGACTTTTTCCTTTGAAATGCAAAGGCTCAAGTCCACTTTTCCTTTCCCTTGTTGACTTCTATGCTTGGGACAAGTGGTATGCCTCTACCAAACACTCAGCACTTCCTCCTTTTCCCTCTTATTCCATTCAACTCGCAAGGAATTTGCTACACACTTCCTTTTGGAGGTCCAAAAGCTACACAACACTAATGTAGCGTTGGACTTGTCATAGGTTGGCAGCAATGAAATACCTCTTAGTATTCAGTAGGTTTAACTGGCTGCTTCAGCACCACCTGTTCTCCAACCCGCTCTACTTATATACCACAATTTATTTTTGTACTAATGGCAAAATACACTGAAAAATAAATTGTATGCTTTTCATCTACAGTTATTTCCTTGAAGAGATGGCCTTGGAAGAGAACCCTGAGTGGGTCTTTACCTATGAATCACTGTCTGCAAAGAGTCTGTAGCTCAACTGCTAGTCCCAGTGTGTAAAGAGGAGGTATTCTTACATGTGTGCATTTGTATAGGCAGAGAAACGTTGACGTTTGCGTCTGCCTTTGATTCAAGAAAAGGGCAAAAAGAGGCAATATCACTTTACACAGACAGGAGACAGTTCCAAACCATGTTACGTTTTGTACGATAATGGTTTTGAAAGATGACTCATTCAAGCTTGTCAAATTAGCCATTACATTTGCATAGCTCTTATGGGAACTGTTTAAGCTATCACAGAAAGTTAAAAACCAAGCACACACTGAAAGAAATTTAAATGGGATTGCTTTTTGCCTTTCATCCTTAGCACTTAGACTGTCTTTTTTTCCCATCAGAGAGACAACGGGAGACGTACACAAGGCAAGTAAAACATGTATCCCAAAGATCTCCTTCTTTGGATCACATTGGAGATTGGAAAACATTTTGGCAAACTTCATTTTATGTCACGTGTGTGTAATTAAATAGCAGCTTTCTGACAAAGAAGGAGAAGTTTGTTCAGGACACAAGCACACTGACCGTCTGATCGCTCAAACACTTGTATGATATTCTTTACACATCCAAGCTGTAGCGTCGAGTCTTGGCGCCGTGACTCCAGGCTCTGCAACCAATCTATAAACTATCCTCCCCAGTGGACCTCAGCTTTCTGCCAAGGCTGCAGTTGAAGGGTTTGGAGCTTTTTAAAGCCAGATGTCTCTGTAATCCTTGATTCCTGTTAACCTCTTCACTTGAGCGTCTTTGGAAATGATGAGAAAGGTTTTCCTAACAAAGATGACAAACCGACAAGAATTGGGCCACATGAAAAGCGGACTTGGGGAGGGGGGGGGTGTCTTGCTGAGTTCTTTCACTCAAGTCTGAACATTAACATGTAGATCCAGATCAGTCAGTCCTTTGTGAAATGCCTGAGTTACCGCCTCAGAAAAATCCTTTTTGAAGTCATTCCTGCATCCGCTGTGGTGCAAGAGATCCCGAGGAGCGCTCGCTCACTGTGAATGGCACAGACGCATTGAGTTCCCCGGGATGAGGTCAGGCTGGATCCGGCACTCTCAGCTGTCAGTGCAAGGACTCCCGATGACTTTGCTGGAAATTAGCTCCAAGGTAGAGTGTGATGCTTAGAGTACAGGCTCTGCCTCATGCTATCTGCATGTCTTGTCATGCAAGACTTAGCTATGAAGTCGATGTTTGAAACCTGTTCTAATTAGCTTCAGTTCCGCTCTTGGAGAAACATGAGTCTCAGTACAAGGAGCAGGCAGAAGAAACAATTTTTTCATCGTGTCTTGACATCTGTCTCTCTCTTTTATTCCCAATGTCAATACTTGTAACCATTTTTTTTCCTTCTTTTTTTCATTTCAAACATGACTTGAAAAGATTAAAGCCTGACATTACTACTTAGAAAAAGGGACCTCTTCCAACACGGTATCCTGCAGAATGCAAATGGGAGGGAGCAGTGTGTGACGGAAGGTTTTCGAAACAACAGCATTAATACTTGGTGATTGCATTGCCCACAACCTTTTTCCTGAGGATACAAGGCACTGGATTGTCTCTCCCTCACTCCTGCTTGTGAATATTTTTGTCCCTGACTAAACCTCAGAACGACAACTTGCAGAGCAAGGCAGCAGGTGGAGGTTGCCAGACTGTTAAATTTTGTAACTTTCTTATTTAATGAAAATTTTGGTCTATTTGAAACTTTTTATAGTGTGCATTCATATAGATGTAATATGTCACTCATTTTTACGTCTCTTAGTGCGGCTGCTTTGCCTAACCTAACACAGAACAAGGTTTGACTGGTTTATGGTAGGAAATCACAAGAAAAATGGACTCTCTGAAGGGAGGAATCTGTTCTGGTGGAGCAGCGGAGAGATGTGACCAAGCAGTCCAGGGCTGAAGGAGACTGAGCTGCCCCAGCTGGCTATTCAACCAGGACGGTGATCAACCCATGTCACAGCCCTACCAAAGACTTCTTGTGTGACCCCACTTGAAAAAACTTCATGGAGGAGCTCTGGCAAGTTTAGTTCTCGCTGTCTGAGGTCTCACTGACCCTTACAGCGTCCCTTGTCTTTCTGCCAGGGCTTGCTATCCAAGTAGCAAGTGCAGCAGGCGTATTAGCACTGGAATTGCCTCAGGGTTGATTCAAGGGCAGTGCCTCTGGGTTAGTCCTTGGTGCAAAGTGGCGGTGATTAATACTCCTCCAGCTGTATCAATAAGGGTCGAGTGCGAACTATGGTGCAGCCACAGGGCTGGGGAACGAATCTCAGCTCCCATCCCATCATTCTCTGACTTGAAGTCCTGGCGTTTAAAAGCTGTCTGGCTCCACAAGTTGTCCTTCTAGAGACTTGCCAGCGTCATGATGGGCTACACGACTGAGCAGTCCCCTCTGCGAGAGCCGGGAGTCAATGCTTTGTTCGCCACCGATAGCATTTGCACAGAAGCCCCTCTTGCTCGTAGCCACGTTTCTCCTGCTTAACAAACAGGGGGTCTTGTTTCCTTCTAACACCCTGTTTTTGACTTAGCATTGGAGGGGCTTTCATCTGCCTCAGCTGCTGCCCCAGCAAAAACGGGGAGCGATGCAGAAGAGCCGGTGAACGACGTCAGCGTTTTGGGAAGGTGCTACAGCTGCCCAGTCATTTACATACTTACGTATCTTCCCCTTTGCATTTACTTATATGATTTATATCTCTCCCTCTCCCACAGATCTTCATTTTAGAGACAGAGCTTTAATGAAATTGCTCGTCTAGAAGGGAAAAAAATATAAGCATATGCTAAAGAAATAGCTAACCTCCTGTGAGAGGAGGAAGGTTCTTCAGCAAGAGGAAGAAGAACCATTTTTGTAATTTGCTATAAAAATAGGCAAAACCAGCGGTGACTTTCAGTGGTATATGGCTTTACTAGAAAGGCAGAGTTTGATACTCGTCTTGCCCTGGCGCAGGCCTGTTTTGCAGAGCTGCATGCTTTACCCAGCTCTGTGCTGCTGCACTGCATCTACCGCAGTCTTAGGTTCCCTGCACCAGATACCGCCTTTGCCCACCACAGCAGCCGTCAGTCTAATTCATGTAGTCATGCTATTTAGACCTTGAACAGTTTTTCTCGGCTATGGTTATGTACAAGGTCTAAATATTTTCCTTGTGAAGCACAAACACCCTTCACCCTTCTGCTTACACACCCTCCTGAGGAGCTCACATGAGAACTTCTAATCAGCACCATATTTTGAGGACAGTCTCTTTTCTTTGTTACTTATTTCTTCTTCTTTTTTTTTTTTTTCCAGAAAAACAGGCAGTCTCTGGTCCATGTTCCCATTTTTATTTTTGTGTTGCCATTGACACACGGAATCCTGACAAACCAAGTTGTACTAATTTCCTTGATTGGCACCAAAAGTAAATTTACAGCTCGCGTTTCATTTCCAGTCTGCTGTTCTGAATTTCAGCCCCTTCATGGAGTAGATACAACCAGAAGAACTTGGCGGACTTTCTTTGCTTAATGAAGACCGGGCTGTTTGATTTATCTGATATTTGTTCTTCCATTTGTTACTTTCCCCCCAAAAAATGGGATTATAGAACACCTGGGCTGGGGAGGGGGGGAACAAGAAGAAAAAAAAAAAGAAAAACAAAACAGAAATACTTCTTTTTTAGGAGAAGAGGATTTTTCTGTATTTCAAAGAAAACAGACATTGCAGCAGCTGTGGGTTTCCTCAGACCCTGGAGATTGCAGTGACCTTTGAGATAGATTGTGGGCCACCAGAAGCTAAATATGCTTACTTCGGTTAGCTTGACATGAGTTATGACTCTGGAATGCTGAGGTCCATGTTCTTGGTATATTTAGGTATAACGAAGGGTTATAACATAAAATTAGATCAACAGATTGCTATCTGGCAAAATGAAGGCTGAGAAATAATACATGCCGCAATGTAATGGAGTTACAGTCAAAACCTGGTAGCTCATTTGGCCACAACTACAAAACCTGCAATTCTTTAAACTCATTTTCTCAAAACCCTTCCTCACTTCCCAGTAGATCTATGCTGATTTGAAGTAGCACAACCCAAACCATCCATTGAACCAAGCAGCAACACGGTGCTGAGCCTGCTCTTCTGTCACCTTACCGTGGCTGGCCTCCAGTTGCTTCCACTTGTCATGACTGCATCCAGGTCATCATACCGGCATGAAGAAGGAAAGAGATGAAAAATCCTCCCTAATCACCCAACACGCTGGAATGTAAACTGGACTCTGGTCTTCCAGCCAGGTGTCCTAATGTTTAGTCTCTAAATAAAAGCTGGGGTTACTCCACTGAAGATTTGTGACTATGAAAAGACAATAATGAAGTTTTTCTTTAGTGTATTGGGGTGTTAGCGTGTATGAGTCCATACTGAACCTATCAGTGGACTGGCTCTCGTTTGCATTTGGACTAGAACCAGTGTCTTCCATGACCTGTCCAAGGATGACCATCATGGTCCTATGCTACATGAGTAGCCAAATCTAAACCATAGGAATCGTTTCATTTTACAACTGCAGGAAGCAGAGGTGGGTCTCAGCCTGACTCTGAGGGCGATTGCTATTTGAAAAATCAGTTTCATGCTCATGCCCAACATCTGCTTGGGTTGAGCCCTAGTACAAATACATTATTTTCCTTGGATTTGGGAAGGTGCTAAAGTTTTCCTGAGCAGTTGTGACTGCAATACCTTTCCAAGGAGCACCAATTCTGACCTTACAACTTGGAAATGAATGTTCTTCCACACACTCCTGATCAGAAGTGTGCGCGTGGGTAATTTAGTGCTTCATGTCAGCAAATCAGGCTGTTGCTCTCAATTATCTTTTTATTATCCCAACGCACACTAGAAGCCTCAGACATGACCGCAGACACCATTGTGTCAGGTAGTGGAAGAATACAGGATAAAAAATTGGTCTTTATCTTCCTATTTTGTAGTTCAATGTATTTCTTATTGTGTCACCTCCAACATCTTCATATATCAGCAAAAATCTCCAAGAGCAAAGCACGGAGCAGCGTTACAGCTGGGAATCTTCGTCCTTCTTTGTCAGAAGCTTTCATACAGAAACAAAGGAGGAAACTATCACGGGTGACATTCAGAAGCATCCTTCTT
>NW_010530568.1:5617-17793 GCF_000687285.1 Phaethon lepturus | reverse complement strand
GCAGGAGGAAAGAGAAAAGAGACATCCAGCCTGAGTTCACCTGTCTTTCTGCGGGCCACAGACAGGTCTTTGGATGCAGCAAAACATGTTCGCCATGCTCAGTTCTGGCATTTTCCAAAACAAAACCAGATTTTGGCTTCTGGGCAGGAGAACGACAGGAATGGGGGGCAGAATTTCTTGTCGCAGGCAGAGCTGTGCGACTCTGTTTGCTCTGGCACGCTGCCCTTTTATTTATATGAACTTGCAGCCGTTTTTCACTGTGCGGGGCCATCCCCTAGAGAGTCTATTTCAGAAGGAAATCTGTCCAAACTTTGATGAAAACTGTCATGTTACCTCCCTCTCCTAATTGGCCTTGAGTATATGGGCCAGATGAGAAATGCAGCCACCCACAAAACGGTGAGAAGAAATCCGTCCACCGATAATAAAACCGTTCAGCGATTTATTTTTTCGCACTTCACATCTCTCCAGGTTGCCACCTACGCAAGCCAGGCAGCAGTAAAGCCATTTGCCGGCAAACAAGACTAGGGCCACCTAATCAACCATTGCTACAGCCATTTGGGCTCCCTGTTTGGCTGGAAAATAAGTTTTCAACAAGGCAGCTAAGCAGAGCTACAGCACAGCAGCCATAAATAAGTGCTTGCTGCTGTAGCCATCTGCTGCTGAAGGCCACTGAACAATAGCTATTTTCAGGAAAATGTTTAGCTTCTTATTGGTAATACCTCTCATCGAAGCCAAGCCAATAGGGAGATCATATGTTGGTTGGTGGGTGGTCTTAATGATTTTACCATAAAAGCAATTCCAAAAATACACATATCAAGCTCTCCAGCTAATTCTGTTGCTAGATTTGTCATGTATGAACCAACAGAGTAACCAGGCAGTTATTAGTGGTAGAGCAGCAGCATTAAAGTTACTAAAATTGTCTTGACACGAATGCCAGTGTGGTGCCCTTGTTTAAAGTCACACAGGAAGCTCCATTTTTAGGCCTTTTCTGACATTGCCTCCTCTCAGCGAGAAAGCCAAGGAGACACCATGTGCTGTAGGTTCATCAGATATTATCCAAAGTCCTTTAACCCACGTCCTATGGTCACCGCCCTCATTGCAGGGATGGTATTGTGATGTAGAGAAGTTTTTTCTACAGCTTTCCTGGACCTTTGGAGCTTTATGGAAATTTTTGAGGTTCATAGACTTTAAGGAGCATCTTGTGAACAGCCACAATGGGAAGTTCCCATGAGGACCCAGGCACAAAAGATGATCATGACTTGTAGGATAGCATCTAATCCTGTTTCCAGATGGCTTTTCATGCCTGCTGTCTCCTCCTCTTTGATCTTTTAGTATTTCAAAATTTATCTTTCTCTTATCGTGTTGTCTCCTCAGCTTGTCACTGGCCTGTTCCCCCATCTATTAGGGAAAATTAGGAAACCTATTTATCAAAGACACTTGTATGAACCCCATAAACACAGTGACTGAGAAAAGAGCAAGAACACCATGAAATATGAAAGGGTTTGTCTCCGTTACTTATGTACATGCTGAACCAAGGCCGCTAGGGCTGGGAAGAAGTATAAAATCAGTCATGTAAATCTGGCTCCACTGTCCGCAAAGGCTCATCCCAAACCAACCCATGAGAGGGACCTGAAATATGAAGTGAATTCTGAAATGCAACTTAATTTTCAGTATTATTAAGCAAGGTATCTGACTGTCATGATTCACAGGGTGACAAAGTGCTGCAACACACCATAGACACAAATATGGGGTCAAAAACTAGCCAGTACCGGCTATTAACAGAGCGCGGTGGGGTTTCTGTCATTGCAGAGAGGTTTCTGAAAAATTTAGCCAGTACCGGCTATTAACAGAGCGCGGTGGGGTTTCTGTCATTGCAGAGAGGTTTCTGAGACTGAGCAGCCCTTCGAAACGGCTGCTTCTGCCTTCCCGTCCTTATATTTCAAAGCTACAGCTCTCTGTCTCATGCTTTAACAGGTAGTCCAAACGATAGCCCAGAGCGCCGTGTGCCCCTGGGACAAGGCAACTGGCCCACCGCTGGGTCACCGGAGGAGCTGGGCAATACCCTCGGAGCAGCACGGGACCCCCGCGGGCTCGCGCTGGCCTTGGGGCACACGGTGGCATTAGCAGGTAGCAGGGCTTAAGCACAAATCCAGAAAGTACCATTTCGTGCACACCCTGTGCTCCTCGTTGCCACAGGGTATCGGAGTGTGGGCACGGCTTGAAAAAGAGTTTAGAGGAATCCCCACGGGACGTGTCCATCAGTGAGCGTGAATAGCAGCGACACACACGCAGCCTCCAGATGAAATCCCTGCGCTGGTGCTAGCCGTGAACTGGGAGAATATTCAAGACGCTACTCTTAGTTTTTCATTTTTTTGTGACCCGTCCTGACAAAGGAAGAAAACGCGATCCTGTGTGGCCCTTCTTCGGCACAGGGCCAAATGCTCTGAGCCCCGAACTTGCTGTCACGGCTAGCGGGAAGGAGGTTTAGGGCTAGAGGCGCTGGGGAATGTCTGCTAAGGCAGTGCGTATGCAGAGTATTTCCCGCTGCGCCTGGGGATGGCTGCATCTGGGCCACCTCAAGAAACCCTCAAGCGAGTGTGTGCACTCTTCCAAAAAAGTTGTTTTCCTTCACCTTGAGGGAGCTGAAAATTCTTTGCTCTCCCCTATCGTGTAGGTAATACAAAAGGACCTTCAGTGCTGTGAGCGCCCGTTAATTTTAGAACAAATGAAGGGGAAAAGGGATGTTGCGCTGGGCCCCCAGTAACGCCTGGGAGCAAGAAATTATATTAATGCTGGTAGCTGTGCTGTGCATCAAATGCACCGGGCATCTCCTGCTCGTACAGCGTCTTCAGCTCTAGTTTTGCTTTCATTCACAAGGTGATCTCAGTACTGCAGTTTTCCTTGTATTTCCTGACATTTTGCCATAGTAAAAGCCATGGGGATATTAGAAATACTGACCTAATGTTTAATGGGGCAGTTGGCTGGCTTAAAGGGATATATGTGTGTGTATACATGTATTTTGTTGAAGGTATATCATTCTGTTTCTAATAGGCAAGATACTCAAGGCACACGCATGTGCACAGAGACAATACTCTCATTTTTCTTCTGAGATACATTTTGCTGTCATTTGTGTAACCTTTCTTTTCAGTTTGTTAATCAATTATACTTCGGGCTCCATCAGAGGGGTCTAAAGTATAACAGCAGCTGCTATTGTTACAAGGCAAAGAACAAATTGATTGATGGTGGGTAATCAAAGTAATATAGAGACTTGGCATAGGTAATATTTACTTTACATCTGTCATTTAAGACATTTTACTGCCAATCAGTGCCTTCAGAAGGCTGGCTGGAACAATAGAGGTCTTTCTACTTAATTCCTCCTATTGACTAGGGCTTACACTGACAAAGTTCACTTGCTATGTAATCCTCAAGGCATGCACTCACTGCTGCAGCCAAGTTTTGAGATATATATCCCCCTGTGTCAATGAATTGGAAAAAAGCAGCTCTTTGGAGCCAGAGCATTGAAGGTGGTCCCTGAAACGCAGCCCACGACAGCGTACAATTGGCGTTGTCCGCTTTGGAGGTGTCAAAGTGATAGCAGCGCTTACAGGAACCTCCCTGCAGCTGCTGGAGATGTGAAAGGCCTTTGATGGTTCACTGGTGACCACTGTTTGCGGGTCAAGCCTGGCCAGGAAGATCCTATGCAGTAACAAATGTGAGGGGCGTTGGTGGGAAGCAGGAGAAGGGGTTCGTTTTTCTCCATTTCTCTCTTTATTTTTTTTTTTCCTTTCCTTTTTCTTTTCTGTTGGTCCTGCTTGCCGCCGAGACTGGTATTTACAAGATGACTCAGAAAAGCCACAGACCAGGACGGGAGTGGGGGAGCAAGAAAACCATGAAAAACGCCTTGTGCGCTTTCTCCGCTGCTCGGTGCCCGCGCCGGGAGCCGAGGGGGGCCGGCCGCAGCAGTGCCCTCTCAGGCGGCCTCGGGGCGACGCGAAGCTGCTTTCACCCTTCCCGGTGAAGGTGTGGTGTGCGGCGAGAACAGGAAAGGATGAAAATGTCCCTTTCGGCTGGAAGTCGTTTGTACCTGCGGTGTGTTCGGCTTTCGGGCGCACACTTCCCTGAGCTGGAAAAGGAGGACACCGCAACGAGCGAGCGTTTTGGGGTGGTGGGGCTGCAAGGCAAAACTGGTTCAAGTTTACAGGGCGGCTGGGTGCCTGACCAAAGTCCACAGGAATTCAGGGGAAGGGCTCTTTTAAACCAAAGTTTTAGGGTCATCACCTCGAAAAGCTCCTACAGATAAATGAGTTTAGGTAGTTCTCCAAAATATCAGAACAAATGCACTTTTGGTACGTTTACAGCCTTAACACAGGCACAGCCTTCGTTCATTCCACTTTAAAAAACATCTTTTTTCCTTGTTCACAGAGCCGCTGGACGTCCGTCCACATGGATTTAGTGCTCATTTCGCCTGTAGCTGGTGCGGACTCGGTTTTCCAGTGCTCTTGGCACTTCATTCCTGTGGCGATTCAGCTTCTGGATCAAACACCAGGTGAGAGCCTTTTGGTCGCAGGCTTCGCAGCTCCTTCTCTTGCACAGCAAAATGAGGTCTCTGTCTTCCTTAAAACGCACACTGAGCTGCTGTAGCCCATTTCTGCTGAGGATTTATCAGCCAGATTGCAATATTCCAGTAATTATTGAAGTCGATCAAAGAAACCACAGATTTTTCATACATTAAGCACCAAAGAGCCAGCCTTGCTATTCTAGAGGTTTCTCTTAGTGGCAGCTTTGTCTCACAAATGGCATATTTTTTCTGCACGCCCCATCTTGACTCACAATAAATATCCTCAAGACAGTTGAAAGCGAAGCACCAGTGGGGTTTCCTGGATTTCAAGACCCTCTACTCCAAAGAGGTTCTCTCCTCTTTTTTTTTTCTTTTATTTTTTTTTTTTTAAAGGGTGGTGGGGAAGAAGGAAAGAAAAAAAATCCTGGGTCTCTGCCAAAATAACTAGCTAACTTCCAAGACGTGTCTGTCAGTAAGCTCGCTCTGGAATTTCCTCTGCATGTACTGAAGGGTTCAATTTTTCCATAAAACCCGGTATTATGTAAGGGGCACAGACAAATGTTTCCAGTTGGACCCTGAGATTGCAAATGCGTTTGTGGAGGACTGACAAGAGATAACAACCCAGGTTCCCAAATCACCGGAGTCACCCAAGAGTCAGTGCAAACTTACAGCTTTTCTACTTCTCAGTGAATTAAAAACCAGAATTAAGGGCCTGAGATTTAACCAGTCCACTTTAGATTATAGTAGAGATAAACAGGGCTCAACTGGATTTAAATGCCAACAGTGTGTAAATGACAACAGGGACAAAACACGTTATCGCAACACTCAGCTCTCGCCCAGCACCTGGAGCCTAAGGGCACGTTTGCAAAACAAACGTGATTGTTCTGAAAAGTCCCCGAATATTGCATATCTGTGTACAGCAGGGATTTCAGTGTCAGCACATTTTTCAGCTTTCACTGAGGGCTTGGAATGGCAGAGGGTGTTTCAAGGTCAAGGCTGGGAGACATTGGCAGAGCTCTGCGTGGGAAAGCTTGACATTGCGATATGTCTGGCTGTAACCATTGCAGTCAGACTGACCTCCCCAGGAACCAAATTCATCTTGTAATTAAACAGGGGAAAGTAAAAGTAAACTGGCATCTAAGTTTGTAGCTAAGAAAAAGTCCAATGTGTAATCATATATGTGTATATATAGACACACATGCCATCTCTTCCACAAAAACCACACATATATGAGCATCAATATGGTTTGCAAAAATAGGAGTGATATATGTAGATTAGAAATAGTAGGATATCTGTCCATGGTTCTTTGCTCCCTTTCTTGAATAACTATAGTGTTAGCTGAAAGGCTTGAAAGACCTGAGTTGAAGACCGTTTTGGACATATTCATTAAAGACGTGGACGGAAACATTCATTACTGCATTACTTTCTCGCAGCTGATGCCTTTACTGGAGCTCAGCATGGGTTGCAGCAACGCACAGCGGCGCCCAGGAGCATCTTAGATGCGTCTCTGTCATCCACAAAAGTCATTTGTCACTTGCCACCTCCGTGGCCCGTTCACTCCTGAGCGCTTTGCTGCGAGTCCCTCAAGGTTTGCAATCCCACCGTGCCTTCACGAGAAGTTCTGGTGGGCATCTCCCGTAGGAGCTATGGGTGTGGTGGGGGCCACACAGCTGGGGTTGGGACGGCCCAGCACACTTCCATCAGCTAAGCAGTGGGCTGCAATGATGCAAACGAAAAAGAAGGAAAGTAAAAGTGTGCTTAGAAAAATGCAGGGCAGCTCAAGAAGCTGCTTCAGGCTCCTGTTGCTACCCCACAGTCTGCTCCAGGCAGCGCTCCGCTGGTTAAAAAAGAAATGTGAGCAAAATACTGGCGCAAAATGGGTTTTGCTCATCCCTGGGTTACAGTCCCTAAACACGGGCTCTTGTGTCTCACAGGCAGGGCTGCGAGTCAGGACGCCCTGCAGCGCCCACTTCTCAAAGCATCGGGCTCAGAGCTGGTGTGTGATTTATCCCGGTGAAGGAAATCTTGCAAAAAAATGATCAATTCCTTCCATCTCCCCGGGCTGGACACGTTCCCTGGGCTCAGCACCAAGGGTATTGCTCATGCAAGCTCAGCCTGAGCTCTGGCTGCCACAAACCCTACTGACCCTGAGAGAACTCAAACCCCTCGTGGAGAAAGTCTCCTGTCTCCTCTTCTGCCTGGTCCCATCACCTGGAGGGATGCTACATTAGCTGGCAGCTGCTGGGGCTGCCAGGCTCGCCCACACCACACAAATGTGCTTTTATCTGCGGTCCCTGTGACACGCTCCAACATTTCCAGTGTCAACCCGCGGTGAGCAACACCAGCAAGGACATCATGTAGCTCGGGAGCTCTTTTGCCACGACGCTATGACCTTTCCATGACACGGTGCGGAGCGGGTCTCCACCGCTTCCGTCCAGCCAGTTCAAGGGAAGGAAAGGGTGAAGCGAGTTGCGTTGTGATAGGTAAAAGGTAAAAGTTCACAAGTCCATGCGCACACATGCCGAATACTTTGTGAACTTAGAGGGATACGGTTTCAGAGCGCGCTGCTGGAATGCGGCCCCGGCTGCGAGGGCTCAGCGCGGGAGGGATGAGGGGGTGACAGAGCCGGGGTCTCGCTCGGCGCGTTGCACCCACAGGAGATGGGGGAAAAAGGAGAGAAAGGGGACTGCTGGGGTGGGGGAATGCTGTTCCGGCAGATTCCCCAGAGGGAGGGGACGTGGGGCGCAGGGGAATGTTGCAGGCTACGCTTGCTCCGGCTCACGCTCAAGTTCTGGTAGTTTTATTGATCCCAGAGGGAAGAGGCTTGAACCTTTCCTGTCTGAATCTACCTGGAAGTCATGTCCAAATACCTGGGCCTTGTAGGTTGCTTAGCCAGCTGATTCTAGTTAAAAATTCAATAGCCATTTCTTTCCTCTGAATAAATAATAGTAATTCATATGGTCATAAATGATTTTTTTTTTCCCTAAGAA
Organism: Phaethon lepturus; assembly: GCF_000687285.1. NCBI lineage: Eukaryota > Metazoa > Chordata > Aves > Phaethontiformes > Phaethontidae > Phaethon > Phaethon lepturus. The sequence goes on along the minus strand of NW_010530568.1, from coordinate 10,245 downwards.
AGCTCTCCTTGATATTCAGCCACTGGTTGTCAAACAGAGGCTCGTTCCTTTCCTGTTAATAAGTACCGTCTCTTTTTTTCAACCAGACTTTTTGGAGCATTACATCACCGTGCACGAAGTTATGTCAAGGCTGGATGGAGATAATTCACGTCCTGTCAGGTCTGACATAAGAGAGTGGGCTACCTTCCAGCAGGGTAAAATATGAAAGGGAAAGTAAAATGGGTCTATTCTAGTGTAAATGAGGGCTAGTGAATACTGGACGTAAGGTTTTGGGAGGTAATTGAGGAAGAAGGTTACGTGTTTAACTTCTGCTCGCTTTCTGCCCCCCTTCACCTCTACTGATTGTGCCTTAAAAGCTCCATGTCATGACCATTTTCCATCTAAATACCTACAACTCACATTATTACTCATTGGTCATTGAATATATTTGGATACTGCTTTGCCACTTCATCGCAAAATGGGTTGACAAGGTAAAAGTGACCTAAAACCCATCAGAGCCAAAAGTGGCCCAGAAACGGCAAAATGAAAATGTTTGGACAGAGGCAACATTCAGCATTTGATAGAATCATGGAACCATAGAAGGGTTCCTCAAAGCTCTGTAGCTATTGCAGCTCCCCGAGCCATGCGGGGCAACGTTTTGTCACCCTCGCTGCTTGGAAGCTTTTTCAATTTTTAATTTGAGCCCTCCTTGCTGAATGCAATCCCATTTCTTCTGGTCCCATCAGCCCAAGGATATAGAGAAGTTACCACTCCATCCTCTCCACCGAAGTTTTTATGTACTCAGACTTAAAATACTGCTAGTATGGAAAATAGCCTGATTATAGTCCTGTTTTAATTAATGGACCCCTACTACTGATTTAACTAGCTTCAAGATGAAGCCAAAGCCTGAAAACACCGCAGCTACCCGAAAAAGGCAACCAGAACCTGTAATTTCAGATTCTGTTGCCTCTGTTTCTCCCTTGGGGCTCTGCTCTGTGATTAAAATAAGGAAGAACCTAAAAATCATACTTTATAAAAGTGACTATAACTTTGCATCAGGACAGTTTTAAATACAAGCTGTGATTCCTTGAAATAAAACTCTTTTCTGGAGATACGTCATTGCTATTTAATGGGTGGGATTTCCATATTGATATTCCCTGAGATCTCCACTGTATCAGTGTAAATTCAGTGAAAACTTAAGCATTGGACCAGATTTACGGTGGATTTACTGTAAGGGAAAAGCAGTATTGCACGTGAATCTCAACTATAGCTGGCAATTCAAAATAAATTTACTAAGTGCTTTAGCACTTCACATTTGGCCCCAAATTACTACTATGTGACAAATTTCCAGGGCATCTGAAACAGGAGCAGCTTTTAAAATGGAAAGTCTTGCAAGTTATTTCTATTCCATGCTTGTACTACAAGCTCTTCGAAGTCCTTCACATCCGTTTGGTTTCTGATTTTTAATGAAGCCATCATAAACCCGCAGCAAATTTAATCCAAGGAATTCCAATAAAGCCTTTAGAAAAAAGAAAAAAACCTCCAACATGCTATATCTGAAATGACAAGTGTGTTATTACAATCAAACGCAGACTGACTAATGTTTATTTGGGGTTAGGGAAAAATGGGTTTTAATTCATGACAGCTGATTTTTTCTTGGTAAGAATAAGGATTATTTACCTGTCTGAATCAAATTATAGTTTTTGAATCTGAACAGTTAAGGATGAGGGAAAGGCAAAATGCAACTGCGACTGCTTATCCTCCCATTTTAACATTAAAACAGTTAAACAAAGAGCCATGTATTTAAGAGTGAAAGCAAGACTATGTCATTATTGCTTGTAGAGAAATGTGCAAAATTAAGTGAAGGCGACTGAAACGTGTTTTTGCGTGTACAGCACATAGCGGGTTTTCATTGTGGAACGTTTCACTACCTCATTTCAGGCACTTTATTGCTGCTCCAGTTTAATTTTCTGTGTAATTTGACAAAATTACAAGTTCCTCCTCCCCCACCGAGATGTCTTTTCTTTGAAACTGTAAATGCCTGATTTCAAACTCCAGCTTCATACTGCACCTTTAAAACAAATTGAACCCATATTTCCGCAGCTAAGGAGTTCGGCTGGAAAGGAATGAAGGTTCCTTGCAGAAGGGTAGGTGCCTGTTCCTCTACCAAAAAACGAGTGGGCTCCACGTCTGATGACTTCGCTACCCTGCGCTCTCCGTACTCTATACTCTCTGCTGTGCATTAATACACTCATCAAGGTAATCCTTTTTATTACGATTAAGCTTTCACACCTGGAGTGCTAGGCTACATCCTGAGACAGCAAACATAGATTTTTCACAGATGGTACAGAAAATATCCGTCTCCCTTATTCTGTCTATTCAGCGGTGCTCAGCCACGAGCCATCACAAACCATTCCTAGAAACGCTATTTGCAGAAAATGCTGCTTTGGCCACTAAGGCAGATGTGCTGGAAATCTTAATGAGTGGTAAGAAAGTCTTTCCAAGAAATATCCATGCCCGAAAACAGGATGCAGGATCATCACCTCCTTGCACTGATGATGGGCAATATTTATTTCCAAACTGACTAGCAGAGGCGGGTACCAGCCTCCCTCTCCAAACAGGGTTTTGGGGGAGCCGCAAGCCAACATGCCACGTGTGGCAGCAGGTAAGATTGCCGATGCTGTTACCGTTGTTAATACTGTGCCTATAGCTCAAATACAATGAGATACCGTTTTTTTCCTCCCAAAAAGGAAGGGAAAAAAGCGTGTCTCGGAGGTGGTCTTAATCAGGTAAAGCAGAGTCTTTGCTGGCGCTCGCTGCTTGGGAATGCGCTCAGGTCTGCTGTTGGTTTTCGGGCTGGATCACTGACCTCTGGAAGCGCGCGGGGTGGTCTGCCGCCTCGGAGACCTTCTCCTGACACTTTCTTCCTTATTTCAGCGCCTCTCGTTTGGGTCCCGACGGAGGTGATACAGCGGGAAGTAGGGCCTGGGAGTTCCTGGAGGGATTTTCCCTTTATCCCCAGATGCTTCTTCCAATTAAATCATCTGCAGCTTCTAAAACTGCTGGTGGATTTGCGTACCATTAAATTACACTGGGTAATGTGAAAAATCGAGGCGTGAAGTGTAAATCTGTAATGGCAAAAATGCAAAAAGGAAAACTCTACAGCACCTGCTTTGGAAATTATTATTTGAGTCAAGGGCTATATGCCTTAAAAACTGTGCTGCTGTTATCAGCTGATCCACCAGTGTCCTACCAGTGGGATTTACCACAGTTCACCAGCAGATAAAAAATAAGGTGATCCCGACTGGCATCCAGATCCCCCGCATCGAGTGGAAGCCCGTTGTAATTACAAGAGACGGTGAAAAGAAAGATTTCATTTCGTTTAGCAAAAGACCAGCATAAGAGCATTGTCCTGGGGGAGTTATTTATTTGTTTTTAGACATTCATAAAAAATTAGAATTGGTGGTAAGAGCACTTATTTATACCTTTCTTCCCTCCCCCAAATAACTGTAAAAGCTTCAAACCTGTATTTTAGGCCCTCAGAAATGGATCTGCAACAGGTTCATAGGTCAGTCTGCAAGATTTGAGGTGGTTTTTTGAACTCTGAACAAGTTACAAATACTTCCTAGAACAGCAAATGTAATAAATATCTCAGCAGAAGAAATTTCTTTGACTTCTTTCCCTGGATGAAATCCAGGGATGAAAGTGGGGCCAGAGCCATTACATGATGATGAGGAATTAAAAAAGTCAGCTTCGAGAAGCTCAGCAGAAAGCTCATTTCAGGCTTCGTGTGAGTTTTTGATGAACATTTACGGCGTCTTGAAGCATTTTACTCATCCCGACTAAATACGGGTTGCATCTGTTAAGTCAGTCAGCAAGGAGCCGCCGTAAATGTGAAAACCAGAAAAGCCTCTGCTGAAGGTTCAAAACCGTTTCTCCTTATTTATCATTCTAGGTGAAATTGAAAGCTTGTTTTCCTTCTGTCTGGAAATGTCACCTAGAGGATCTTCTAAATCCTCCATCCTTAGCACTTGGAGTTTCCATTTGATTGGAAATTTGTCTCGAAGCTCAGCGGGGTGGGCTGGGAGGCAATCACCAGCTAGCTTGTCCTCCCGTGACAGATAGCCCTTTGACCGGCAGTGGATTTATAGCCTATATTTATGAATAACGAAGGCGAGAATAACGATGAAGGGGAAATGACATATTTTCCTTGACATACTTTGTCACCCAGAGCTGTTAGAGCTCTAAGCAGTCAAATTTGTTGAGGCCTGCAAAGTGAGTGACGTGCCCTTTTCTCCGAGGTAAAGAGGTATTTGTAGTGGCATGAAGCGAGCCGGGAACATTTCTTGTAAGATCGCCCAAAGGAAATAGCACCATGCACAACTGGCTTTTTGTATAGAAGACTATGTTGAAAAAAGAAAAAAGAAAAAAGAAAAAAAGAAAAAAAAAGAAAAAAGGAAAAAGAAAAAAGGAAAAAGGAAAAAGAAAAAAAAAGAAGACACATAGTCTAAAACTATATTTATAAAAAAGGAGGAAAAAAAAAAAGATGACATATTTCAACCCTTGTTGAAACGCCTGAAAAGTTTCCCTGTGACACTAAATGATCTAAGTCATGTCTCCAAAGAGTAGCTCATCATTTCTCAGACAAC
>NW_010530568.1:0-5586 GCF_000687285.1 Phaethon lepturus | reverse complement strand
CAGGAATTTGTGGCTGACCTCCTGAGGGAAATGGTCAACTTTCTCCATCTTTCCTCTCTATGCCAATGTTTGGCTTTAATTTATGGTGGTCAGTTGAAAATGGAAAGTTCAGTACCAAAGCTGAACTGGGGGAAAAATACAGCCTGAGAAAGGATTTGTTGTGTGGGATATGTTTTCAAAAGCACTATGGTTTTACACAGACCGTTTCCGTACCCCTTCCAGCCTGTTTATCACCCCAGCAGCGCACAATTGTGAGTGCGCTACCCAGATGGGGAAATGAAAGGCTTCGGTAATTGAGGTCAGTTGTCCTCACTGCTAACTGTTTGCAAAGGGTTTTTTACAAGCTGTCAGACCACCTCCATCTGGTAAGAAGCTCCACATCTCTTCTAACCACTGCAGTGTGTTTTCTTTCAAAATATCATAGAGGAAACATATTGCACCGAGAAAGATATAAGCAATTTTCAACGAGAGCGGGGTGCCTTGACTCGGTGACGCACGTTTGTATCTCAGCCGTAACTCACTTGTAGATTTGTCTGTTTAAAAAATACCCCAAAGTAGCGCATGCCGGGTGCGTACCTCAGAAATGAAGCCAAAGAAAATAAGATGCACGAAGACGAGAGCGCCCAAAAATGACGCGGTAGAAATTAATATTCCAGGTTCTGAGAAGCAGAGCGGGGGAAAGGCTGCTTGGTTGGTTGGTTGACCCTGCTTCGGCGGGGTGTGTGGGGTGACCCTGGCTGCACATCTCCTGTCTGCACCAAAGGAAGATCCGAGGGGCAGCAGGGACCAGCTCCGTCTGTGAGGCCTCCGGGAAAGCACGGGGGATTTGCTACTCCAGGAAGACACGTCTGCTTGTACCTTTACAGGGCTGATATTCAATAGCAGGGCCGGTGGGCGTTATTTTCAGGTGGGCTGAACATGCCCAACGTCACGGCCACCTACAAGCAAGCCTTCTGTTGTGACATCTTTGACAGTTCCCCTAAAAAATATAAATAAAAGTCTCCAAGAAGCAGCCAGCAGCTGATCAAGCAAGCAAGTGCAAAAAGTGCAAAGCTAATTGGCGAGATTGACGGTTAAAGAGTTTGTGCCACTGGAAGTGACAATATTTGCCAGAGAGCACGAGGTACAGATTTTGTCAAAGGCATTTTTGGAGAAAGATTTAAGAGCTGTGCTCTGGCGCAGTTTGGGATAAGCCTCCATCTTATGTATATTCATTACCTTTGCAATTCCTTTTCTATTTGTTTTTCTGGTAGGGAGCCTTAATCAACAAAGCAATGTGATGTTTCTATCATTTCCAGGAGGGTTTTTGCCAAAACACAGGGAGAAACAGCTTACCAACTGGCAGCACAGCAAATGCACTCTCGATTTGCTTCCAGAGCAAGGCATGTACAGGCACGGCACATGTAAACGCAATTTAAATTCAGTTTTAAATAATATCTCACCCGAGATAATCCCTCGAATGGTATTATTTTACCAACTCTAGGAGAGACCGTATTGTCACAAAAAGCTTCATTTCAGCAGATCCCACCCCTTCCCACCTTCAGATCCTAACGAATGATCCCAATTTATGTAAACATAAATAGCAGAGAGGTTGGGCTCTCTGTTTGTCTTTTGCTGGTTTGTTTTTTCCTCTTCCGCTGAAACCCAGACAGATCGTGCTGTCTCATGCTTTTCCACACCCAGGACATTGGAAAGAGATTACTTAATAGCTCAGCTCCTGCCAGCAGCTCTCGACGATGTGGGACACCAGCTCCCTTGCTGGGCTTCCACCCAAGATTGCCACTACATGACACCGTTCTGGACTTTCTCACTGATTTGGAAACACCTAACTCTCCCTGCGATTCACACCTGGGTGAGGCACAACTGCTGGAGGGTCACCCCAGGCGAGGGAAAATCAGAGCTGTTGGAAAGATCTCAGAGCATCGGCCAAATGCATAACCCTGCCCTCAGCCAGCATGCCAGTCCGACCACGGTGGGCTCTGTCGGACAGACCAGTTTCAGCTCTTCTGTATAACCCACCATCCACGCAAGCTCCAAATATATTAAAGTCATACAACTTTAACCCCTGAGGTTTGCTTAATGCAATAGGCTTTTCCTGGGAAAGAGCCACCAACTAATGAGGGGAAGAAGATGCTCACGTTTCTCAGCAAGACCAATGAGGGGACAACCCTCCACACCCCGCGCTGCCTTCGCCGTCTCTTTCAAACTCCGGGCCTCGGCGGAAGCAGAGCAGACCCTTGCAGACCTGCAAACCGTGGGGCTCAGTTAGTAATGGAAGACAACTCTCAGATTTTGGGGGCCAGATCTTTTCCTCTGGAACAACGTCTTGTATACACAGACTGCTGGGAATGGCAAACTTTTTCCCAGCCGTAGGTATGCCGAGAGCGGGCAGAGATTGTTCACGTAGCGCAGGGCATCTGTGCATTGTCTTTAACAGCCCTCGCAGTAGCAAATTGGGGTCTGTGTATGAAATATAGTATTTTCACACATCTAGTGAATGCCACAATAAAAAAAGGAATTGGTGCAGTTTACGACTGGGCCTCATGCTGAGTCCAATTAAACCTACTGTTTCCAATCAGGTTTAATGTGAGGATAAAGTGAATGCTCCCTGAGATTTGGAGGAGGATAATTTGTCAGTAATAATAAGTGTAGACAAACAGGATGTTCCACAGTGCAGGGGCCTGATTAAAACCAAATGTGTTTCCAGGGATCATCTCGAAACTCCTGGCAGCCAACGCGGTCAGCGTTGCTTGCAACTTGCAGCATTTCGCTTGCAAAGGCTTGCAGCCTTTGCAATTCTTCCTAAATCCCATGGAAAAAAATAGGAACCAGGCCCCTGGGTCACCCAAGAGCCATCTCTGTGCGTTGTTGTTGGTTTGGGGTTTTTTTTTTCAGAGCGTGTTTCAGCTTAATAACCTGTCAATGCGAGGACATCCTAACAGGAAAGGGAAAAAGTCTTGGATTTTCAGCCTGGCCCTATCCCACTTCCTGACAAGAGCCTGTCGAGCTGGACTTAACGTCGGCAGAAGCAAATTTCCTGATCAAAATGGGGTTTCCTACAAAAGGTGAATTCTTTCTTGATGAACTTTACCACAGAAACAAAACTGGCAGTCATCAGACCGTGGTCCAAAAAGCCTCTTCAGCTTCAGGGGAGTTTTTCGAGAAGAAACAAGGAAGGTTTCAAACTATCCCGGGCTTCGGGTTTTAAATTAGACTCGAGATCATTCTAATAACCTCTTTCCTTAGGGGATGGAGAGGGTGAATTTCCTAAGAAGGATTTTCTCACTTCTTGGCCAGATGGGAGACTCGGTAACTCAATGCTTGTTAGTTAAGTTATAGTCCCCGAGAAATCGGTGGTTACCTGTTGCTGGAGAGCTGCTTTTGTTCATTAGAGACGAACCAGCCTGAGGTCAATGTGCAGAGCAGTTAACATACTAGCAAACCACTAATTAACCTAACACAGAAGCAGGAGCCCCTTTCCAAAATGTGTCTCTAATTCCCCGTCGCTCCGTGTTTACAGCGGTACGATGGAGCGTGTGTAAAGCGGGGGCTGCGGCAGGGACCCGCTGCGGGGGGGGGCCTTGGGGCACCGTTTCTGCACGTCTGCGGAAGTCTGGGTTAGGGATGGGGAAAATCGCTGATGTAAATGCAAAGCTGGATGTTATGTCCTGCCAACATGTGACCTGTTGCCCAGGAGGGCAAATGCCTCCTAAGGTGCCAGCCCTTTCAGCCGTAGGTCTCTGCCTTGTTCAGATTTTGCTGTTTGCCTTCAGGATGGTTCTGGCTTAATGGAAGGTTGCTGCCTGGACCTTCTCTCTCCATCTGTCCCGGAGGCACTTGCTTTATTCAGCAGATCATGGGAAACACTGACATGCTCAAAAATGAGAGTCCTTTTGAAGGTCTTTATGTATGACCACTTGTTTGCTGACATAAGCGGTGCCTTATGCCCGGTAACACATCCTCAGAAACCTTGCATCTCATTCCTTAATGAATTCTCCTCCTTTTCCTTCTACAAACTTCACATGCTTCCCTTATCTGCCATTTCTGAATTTCTGCAGCCACAGTCTTCTGAGGAGGGCCTGACGAGCGCCTTTTTGTGCCCCCAGGACCAAATGCTACCATGGCTGTTCCAGCAGCTCAGTATCACAAATGTCTTGTATATATAAAAAATAAAAACCATTCTAGACTATAGTCAGGGAGAAAACACCATCATTTGAGTTCCAAACACTCTTACGGATGAGTTCCCATCAAAAAGGGAGCATACACAGAAGAAGGTGGAAGTTTTAAAGTCCCAGAAGAGCCTTCTGATGTGGTTTTGGGGCACCTCCCTGGTGAGGGTGCCTTGCAGAAGAAAGGCTGGACAGGCACTGAGGGGCTGAACAGCAAGGGTGAGTTGGGAAGAAGATCAGTGACAGCCTTCCACACTCCTCTCATCTGTAAATTCAGGTCAGATAACAAAGCTACAGATATTTTTTCTTCCTGTGGGACTGTGAGATAAAGCAACCCTGTTGAAGCTGCTGTGCAGGGACCTGAGCAAAGCATCTGGGAGATACATGCAAAAATGCAGAGCCCTGGCTTATTTCCATCTCAAAGTGGACAGAAAACTCCCTCCTTCCTTGCAGCCTGGAAAGAAATGCAGGTGAAATCACAGGATTCTTCCCCAGAACACGCTGCTTCGGTCTTTACCTGCATAGAGTCTCTTTTGACCCATCCTGGGTGGGACCATTTCCCCTGAGCGGAAAAAAAAAGGCCCACGAAAAGAAATGCCAATCTGACAGAGGCACCCATGCTTCTCCTTCTCTTGATGAGGAGTGACAACTGCAAAGACATACTTTCAGATGGCAGCAACTTCTCTGGAAACCGCATGATGTATCTTAGCCAAGCTGCCCCAGACAAATAAATGGTTTGATTTAATTTAGAGCCACATCTTGTTCCCAGGGAAGGGTAATTGGATCCGTGGCAAAGAGCTGGGAAGGGGGCCTGGGATGAAACAAAGGAGGCAACTCTGCTGCATGGGATACTCGTTTTCTCCATTGGAAATTTTCTGAGGAACAAACCCCCTTCTCTGCACAGCAGGGCAATTTCACTGACCTAATTTCCTGCCGCTGTTCCTTCTCCTCTGATAATGGGGAAGCGTGTTGATTTTCTCCTCCTACAATTAAATAAACAAAGCATAAAATTAATATAAATGCTTAATGCAAAAAGCCTGCCGAAGGAGAGCTGGAGACCTTTGCTAACATGAGGTTATGTGGTTAGAATAAGATTGTTTCTGTTACTACTGTCCTGCAACTTCCAAGCTCGGTGCATCTGACGCTTCTGAGAGCACGCCGCGAGTTATAGCTGCCGGGCAGCACTGGGGAGCTGGGAAAGGAGGTGAGCTGCTCCTGAGCCACCTCCTCCCTTCCCTCGGGCAGCAGGGCGAAGAGATGGTGAGGAGAAGGGTTGGGTCATCGGTTCTTGGCCATCATTCCACATGGTCCGGCTTTTGGTGGGACGCCTGCAGCACGGCTGCAATACAAGTGAAATTCGGTGCCTCCTGCGTGGAATTAAGGCCGTGTGCTGGGGGTGGGAAGGGGCGGCTGGGGA
>NW_010530567.1:0-2312 GCF_000687285.1 Phaethon lepturus | reverse complement strand
CTGCGACAGCCGGTCGCGACACCCAGTACATTCGTCTCTGGATCTGCAGAGGTAAGTAAAAGCGAGTAATGCAATTTCCTAGGCCAGGTAACAAGCAAGGTAGCGGCAAAGCGGCCCTGGAGTTTAGCAGCTGCTGAGGGAGTTGAGCATACACTCATTTCGGGTGTATCAGAATGGTCCTTTACTGGCTTTTCTTGTGAAATTGTTATGCAGGGCATCCAATTGCAAAGGTGCTGCTGAAAGTGATTTAATTTATTTTATTGTAGTCACAGGTAGGAGGGAATTTCCCAAATAGCCTGTTTGCTGCAGGTAAAAGACATTTTGGCTGAGCTGCAGCGTGTTTAATGAGGAGCAGTCAGATTAATTTCCTTCCAGTGTTTTATTTTTTTCTGTTTCATACTTGAGCTGAGAAACTGCACCTTTCATGGGCACAGCACCAGAATTAGGTGCAGGACACGCTGAAATCCCATAGTAAATCACCCAGGTTTTGCACTTTCAGTTAGGTTTTCCTGTGCCTCTTAAAGCGTTACAGCTCTGCCTTTCAGGTCTGAACCTCTGACTGACTGGAGACAATGTAAGATGAAGGTCCTTAGCATATACAGAATTGGGATCTGTGACTGATGAAAGAGCCAATCAGAAGATCTTTATGACAAGTTGCATGATGAGTAACAAGGTTGTGCAGCTAGACAAAGCTCAAAAAGCCTTGCATGTTCTTCCAGCATAAATATGACCCTTTCTCCCAACCTGAGACCGGTCACTGTCTAAAGTAAAAGCCATGTTCTCCAACTGTTTTAAATGGTACCAACTCAGAAGATCAGAAAGTCAGGAATTTCCACTTTTGTTTAACCAGCAGGACTTCTAAAATGAGCTTTTAAGCTTAGCTGGAATGCATTTACAGAAAAATTTTCGTTTAATTCTGAATAGCCAAGGCATCTGTGCTTCAAACACTGTTCCCGGTGCATGGTAAAGCAGTTTTGAAAGTCCTTGATTTATTGAAAAGATCACTGCTTCCCATATGCACTGGAATGCTGATTGAGATGACCTTACATATCTGCAGCCCATCAGCTTTTCTCCTTTCTCCTGGGAAGGAGACTTGTTTATGAAATTATGTTTTCAATAGCAGTAGCAGCCAGAATTCTGATTAGGCTAGCTGTTTGCCCCTTGGAAAGGAGCAAGAATGACACAGGAGCCAAAGTTTTAATTGCATTGGCATGTTTCCCCATTCATAAAAGTTGAGGAGAAAGAAAGATTCAGGACAGGGTCATATGCAGGTATGCCATGCATATGCAGAGATGTTGTGTGTTCTATTGTTTACAGACTGTATTGCAATGCACAATTATTTTTTCATGTGCACCTGGAGTATTAAAACAGAAAGCACCCCTGTGAGTCAGTCACAGACTAACAACTTCCTTTCCAATGGAGGTGGCTCATGAAGGTGACCATTGCTGTTCTTCAATGCATTTCAGAAAAACTGCAATGAAAACCCATCTTGTACACTGTGCGGTGCAACTATGTCCTGTTTCAGGATGCTGTGCCTATCAGGGCACCTACATTAAAAGCATTATAAAAAAAAATAAGGGGGACACAGAAAGAAAGTGATTGTTATCCTCTCTGCTATTCTGAAAGGAATTGAGAAAACTTATTCCTTCTAAAAGAAGGGAAAATACCAAAGCAGATTTGGGCATCCTCAGCTCATATGTCTGCTGGTCTCATTGCTAGCAGGCAGCCTTGCTGCATCTCCGGTCCAATGGATTCGTTCTGGGACAAAGAGAAGCCAGTTTCTTCTGTGAGAGCTGGATGGCAGACCTACCTTGTGATGACACATCCAGACTGCGTTAATGAGAGGCTGAAACATGTTGTGAGGAGGCTTTGAATCTGTACATAGAACTGTCCTCTGTTCCTGAGCACTGGCAATACAAGAGGGAGGTTAGATCAAGATTAGACTAGATATTAGGAAAAATTTCTTGATTGAGAGAGTGGTCAAACATTGGAACAGGCTGCCCAGGGAGGTGGTGGAGTCACCGTCACTGGAGGTGTTCAAAAAACGTGTAGACATGGCACTTCAGGATATAGTTTAGTGGGCATGGTGGTGTTGGGTTGATGGTTGGACTTGATGATCTTAAAGGTCTTTTCCCACCTTAATGATTCTGTGATTCTTTGATTCTGTGAAGGTATGAAAATGGGCATACATTAGCCGACAATGTTGGCATCATCCAAGAGGTGAAGGCAGAACTCTCAGATAGTATGCATCAGGTATCTCCCTTGAAATCATTACTGCTGGAGCTGCTGTTATTAATAAAACATTGTCATGG
>NW_010530566.1:0-1424 GCF_000687285.1 Phaethon lepturus | reverse complement strand
CCAACCCACGGCACCGGGGTGCATTCGGGGTGCAGGGATTTGGGTGAAACCCACGGAGATCGGGGCAGGTGGTGGCACATCGGGTGGGCCGCAGGTGTGGGACCCCACAGGACGGTTTGCCCGAAGGGGTGGGCTGCGCCTGCGCCGGCAGTCAGCCCGCGCCCCTCTCCCAGCAGACACGGTAGACCTCACTTGGTGCGTCATCTCCGACATGGAAGTCATCGAGCTCAACAAGCGCACTTCGGGGCAGTCCTTCGAGGTCATCCTGAAGCCCCCGTCGTTCGACGGCATCCCCGAGTTCAACGCCTCCCTGCCCCGGCGGCGCGACCCGTCCCTGGAGGAGATCCAGAAGAAGCTGGAGGCGGCGGAGGAGAGGAGGAAGGTAGGTCCGGCGGCTCCGGCACTGCAGCATGGGGACGTGCCACGGGGACGCGCAACCTCGTACTTGGGGCGCTCAGCAAAGCGCACCCACCTTTGGGGACGTGGCTGAGTTTGGAGGACATGGTCCTGGCTGGGAGGGTAGGGAACCCGTGGTCCACATGGCCATCGTGTCCGCTTTGCCCACGCAGTACCAGGAGGCTGAGCTGCTGAAGCATCTGGCGGAGAAGCGGGAGCACGAGCGGGAGGTCATCCAGAAGGCCATCGAGGAGAACAACAACTTCATCAAAATGGCCAAAGAGAAGCTGGCGCAGAAGATGGAGTCCAACAAGGAGAACCGCGAGGCCCATTTAGCGGCCATGCTGGAGCGCCTGCAGGAGAAGGTGAGAGCCCGGCGAGGAGGGAGGGGGCATGCGCTGGGACACAGGTCCAGGAGGGTGTCACAGGACGCCCGGGCACTCTGCATGGCTCCTGGGGTGGCACTACCCCCTGGGGACACCACCAAAGGGGGGGCTCCCTCTCCCCTTCCCACTGTGCAGCAATACCCAAACGCCACATCCCACCTGGGTGGGGGGTCCTGCCCGGGGACCCACCGGGCCTGAGGTGCCCACGGGCTCACGAGCGGTCGGCGGGTGGAGAGCTGGGACCTGTATCTTGTCCACAGGCATGCAAAGCCGTTGCTTTTGCCATGTCCCACCGTGATGGCCTTGACCCAGCGCTTGCGATTTTTCCACCTCCCGGGTGGCAGATCTTCCCCCGGTCCCTTCCCCAGAGGCCATGGAGCTGTCAGCTCCCCAGCGGAGCTGGAGGGGTCCGTGCTGCCATGCTAGGAGATGCTTCCACGAGATGCTCCCCCCCTCCCAGCCTGTGCAGACCTCTTCTCTCTCCCCGAAGCAGGTCTGTTCCCAACCTCAGCACGGAAGGTCCCACCCTCACCACCTCCAGCTCCCTCCAAAACATCCCTTCTGCAAGGAGCTCGCCCAGTGCCCTTCTCCAAACGCCTCAGCTAGCCTTGGGTCAGAGGCAGAGAGCACGAGATAATGAAG
>NW_010530565.1:7807-8026 GCF_000687285.1 Phaethon lepturus | reverse complement strand
GGCCGTGCGTGCAGAGCCTCCCTTGCGGGGGGCCGGGAGCCATCTTCCCTCCCGGGAGCCACCCGGCCGGGCTGGGCTCACCCTCCTCTCCCCCTGCAGCTGCTCGGTCCCCGTCCCCACCTGCCGCTGGCCCGGGGCGGGCAGGGCTGCGGGGAACTTGCACCCCTCGCTGCGCTCTGCCTCCTTCCCCTCCCGAGGCCCAGGCGCCGCCGTCTGCCC
>NW_010530565.1:302-7775 GCF_000687285.1 Phaethon lepturus | reverse complement strand
TCTACCAGGAGGTGAAGGGGTCCATGGTGAGTGAGCTGGGGGGCACGGCCCCCAGGGAGACCTGCCTGGGCCCCGGCGGGTGGCACATCGCGTTGAGACCTGCAGTCCCAGCCGGAACGCCGCAGGGCACTCCCCCCAGCCCAGCGTCTCCTTGCTGCCTCGCCCTGGCAGAGGGTGTTTTGCTGATCTCTCCTGGAAGCTGGGGGCGGAGGCGCCTCGCTTCCAGGGCTGCAGTGTTTTGGAGCATTGGTGGGGGCTTTTAGTGCCAGCCCGCTGCGGAGCGAGTGAGGTTGCGGTTGGGAACAGTTCCAGGAGGAGAGAGAAGGGATGCCAGCTCTGTAGCTGCTGTGAGAGGGCTGCGTGTCGGCCGTCGGCCTGGTCCAGCATGGGGGTGTCCAGCATGGGGGAGCGGGCGGGGGGGTTGTGGTGGTGGTGAGTGTTTCTGGGTCACCCTGAACCCCATGGCTTTTGGGAGGTTGTCCCCAAAGACCTGACGGAGCTACAGCACTGTCGCAGCACTGAGGGTGGTGGCGACTGTCTTGTGGCTGCTTGCGTCCTGAATTCAAGGGGTAAAGAACATGTGTGGACTAGAGCTGGTGGGCGGTTGGGGAAGTCATCTTGTTTTGCCTGGAGAGGTTGTGCAGCCGCCTGTTGCACCTGAAGGGTGGCAATTCCCTGCTCTGGGGCCTGTGGGTGTTGGGCTGTTCCCCTGCGTGCGGGGCGAGCTGCCCCCGCCTCATGTCTCCCACTTCTGCCAGAATGATGGGCGGCTGCGCCTGAGCCGCCAAGGCGTGATCTTCAAGAACAGCAAGACAGGGAAAGTGGACAACATCCAGGCCTCGGAGCTGGCCGAGGGCGTGTGGCGGCGCGTGGCGCTCGGTCACGGCCTCAAGCTGCTCACCAAGAACGGCCACGTCTACAAATATGATGGTTTCCGGGAATCGGTGAGTGCCCTGGCCCCTCGTGCCTGGCCCATCCTTGTTACTGGCTGGCATCTCTTCTCTTGCTGGCCTGTGCTTGTCCTGTATCGCGCTGTGCTCCCTGCGAGTCTCAGAGCACTGGCACCTCCAAGAACAGTTCTGACCCCTGTTTTCCTTGTCTCTTCCCTTGTGCCGGGGGGCCTGTGTCCCAGTTTTGGGCTCCGGGCAGAGGGGCCCATGTCTCAGTTTCGGGCTCCGGGCAGTACCCGCCTGTACATGGTGATTTCTAATGGACATTCCCTCCTCTTGCCCTGGCCCAGGAGTTTGATAAGCTCTCAGATTTCTTCAAGGCCCACTATCGCCTGGAGCTGGCGGAGAAGGATCTGTGCGTGAAGGGTTGGAACTGGGGGACGGTGAGGTTTGGAGGTGAGCCATGGTGATGCCGTTACTGAGGGAAGGGAACCTCCATGCCGGCTACAGCCCGAGGCGGTGGGGCTGGGCTGGTAGCTGGGACAGCTGCAGCCCCCAGCCAGTCCCCTGGGCAGCAACCTGCGTTCTAGTGGTGTCCTCAGGGACAGTGAGGACATTGACCGTCCCAGGAAAGCAGGAGATGCCTGCGGGCCCCAAATCCAGGCAGCAGGTTTTGCAGGCAGGGAATGCTCAGTGTAAAAGAAAGGTTGGCATGGGAGCTGCGGGCATCTGGCAGAGCCTGCTGGTTCCTGCCCCCAGCCAGTCCCCTGGGCAGCAACCTGCGTTCTAGTGGTGTCCTCAGGGACAGTGAGGACATTGACCGTCCCAGGAAAGCAGGAGATGCCTGCGGGCCCCAAATCCAGGCAGCAGGTTTTGCAGGCAGGGAATGCTCAGTGTAAAAGAAAGGTTGGCATGGGAGCTGCGGGCATCTGGCAGAGCCTGCTGGTTCCTGAAGGAGCCAGGGGAGCTGGTAGACGCTTCTCCCTGGTCTGAGACCAGAGGAATGTGGAAACAAGATGGTTCCCTCCTGTTCATTTTTGATCAGTGTCCACGTCTGGGGCTGTAGCCCCAAGGAGAAAGCCTGGAGGTTTGGGAGGGAGCATGGGAATGCAGTGGGGGAGGGGAGAGGTGTTGCTGGACTCTGGGAGAAGACCAAGGATGCTGCTGGAGATGAGATCTAGGAGGACACCATGGGTCTGCCCTGTAGGGTGGACCTTATCCCCGCCTCGTGACGTGGTAGTTCTGGTCCTGCTGTGACAGGCCGCGTCTGCCTCCCGCCTCCTGTAGGGCAGCTGCTCTCCTTTGACATCGGGGAGCAGCCGGTGTTCGAGATCCCCCTCAGCAACGTCTCCCAGTGCACGACGGGCAAGAATGAGGTGACGCTGGAGTTCCACCAGAACGACGACGCTGAGGTCTCCCTCATGGAGGTTCGCTTCTATGTGCCCCCGACCCAGGAGGATGGCGTGGACCCCGTGGAGGTAAGCGGGGGGACCGTGGGGACAGCAGACTGTGCAGAGGGGGTAGTTGTGCACCCTCACCCGGCCGTAACTCCCTTCCCTTGCAGGCCTTCGCTCAGAACGTCCTCTCCAAGGCGGATGTGATCCAGGCCACCGGAGATGCCATCTGCATCTTCCGGGAACTGCAGTGTCTGACGCCTCGCGGGCGATATGACATCCGTATCTACCCCACCTTCCTGCACCTCCACGGCAAGACCTTCGACTACAAGATCCCCCACACGACCGTGCTGCGCCTCTTCCTGCTCCCGCACAAGGACCAGCGGCAGATGTTCTTTGTGGTGAGGAGGGGACAGGGGTCATCCACTCCCCAGGGAACGGTGACAAGTGGTGGCTTTGGGGGATTTCAGGTCCTTGCCTCCTCTTCTTTTTTCAGATCAGCCTGGACCCCCCGATAAAGCAAGGCCAGACCCGCTACCACTTCCTTATCCTGCTCTTCTCCAAGGATGAGGACATCTCCCTGACCCTCAACATGAATGAGTGAGTTTCTCTCTTGCCAGGCCGCTTCCTGGACCTCCTCCCTGGATCTGGGGGCTGGGAGGGAGGTAACGAACCTCCTGGGTTCCCGTTCTCACTGTTGCTCTCTCTTTCGGCCATGCAGGGAGGAGGTGGAGAAACGCTTCGAGGGGCGGCTTACCAAGAACATGTCGGGCTCCCTCTACGAGATGGTCAGCCGGGTCATGAAGGCGCTGGTGAATCGCAAGATCACCGTGCCTGGCAACTTCCAGGGGTGAGGCGTGGTGCTGCCGGCCGAGGGGGTGTGGCTGGTGGAATGCGCGATCCTCCTGCCGCAGGAAAGGGTGTGCAGGTGGGGAGGGATGCAAAGCGTGCCACCTCCTCCCTAGGAGAGGAGAAGCTGTTGGTTTGGTAGTCTGAGCCCACCTGTTTGAGACCCTCCCTGGCTCTGGCAGCAGGACCGGCCCCTCTCTTTCTCTCTTGTTCCTGAGGTCAGGGAGAAGGGGCTCTGAGATTCGTGCCTGAGCAGCTGACAGGCTCACCGGGGCTGCTGGGGTCCTCTGTCTCGCCGTGGGGATGGGCACAGGGAGGGCATTTGCTCCTCGCGTGCCTAAGATGGCTGCGTTCGCTCTTGCAGACACTCTGGAGCCCAGTGCATCACCTGCTCCTACAAGGCCAGCTCGGGGCTTCTCTCCCCACTGGAGCGCGGCTTCATCTACGTGCACAAGCCACCCGTGCACATCCGCTTCGACGAGATCTCCTTCGTCAACTTTGCCCGTGGGACCACCACCACTCGCTCCTTTGACTTTGAGATCGAGACCAAGCAGGGCACGCAGTACACCTTCAGCAGCATAGAGCGGTGGGTGCGGGGCTGGGGGCAAGCTCTCACCGTGCCCGCCGGGCTGCTCTCCGTGCCGCTGGCACCCCGACTGCCGCCCGTCCCTGACCGCCCCGCCTGTCCCGCAGGGAGGAGTACGGGAAGCTCTTTGACTTCGTCAATGCCAAGAAGCTGAACATCAAGAACCGAGGCCTCAAGGAGGTACCTGCTGAGCAGCGCTGGTTCCCCATGCCCCGCTGGAACCACTGCCACCCGGCTGGGGTGGGGAGAGGGCTGGGGGCTGTCTTCTCTCCAAAATTTTGCTGCTTTTCCCTTTTTTTTTCACCTCTGTCTTCTCTCCTTGCCCTTGTAGAGGAAAAAGGTCCGTGCGATATCCCTTCCTCTTTCTCCTCTTCCTCCTCCTGGTGCAGGTTTCCTCTGCATGGCCGTGGTGGTCCCTGACTAAACCCAGTAACTCCAGCATGATTTGCGAGAGGGGCCCCCCCTAACTCAGATAACTTTTCTGCCTCCCTCTCTGGAGCCCTGATGGGGATAGAGGGGACGTGACGGGTGTCCCGTCCTCCCCACCCTGTGCATGCGTCTGGGGCCTGCCTGGGGGCTGTGCCCACCGTGGCGGACCCGACACCCACCCAGGAGCACGCCAGGAGCTGCAGTTTCCAGAGGCAGGATGCGTGCAGGTGGGGGGAGTGCAGGGAGCAGCTCTCACGCCATCTTTCCCTCAGGGCATGAAGCAGAGCTACGACGAATACGCTGACTCCGATGAGGACCAGCACGATGCCTACTTGGAGAGGATGAAGGAGGAGGGCAAGATCCGTGAGGAGAATGCCAACGACAGCAGCGATGGCTCTGGGGAGGAGACTGGTGAGGGCTGAGGCTGGGCAGGCTGTTTTTGGTGCTCAGGCTTCTCCCCCTGCCCCCTGGTGAAGTCCTGTCTGTCCTTGCCTTGCTGTAAGCTGACCCCTGTGCTCTCTCCTTCCAGATGAGTCCTTCAACCCTGGAGAAGAGGATGATGATGTGGCTGAAGAGTGAGTAGAGGCTGGGCAGGGGTCTGTCTGGGGGAGCCTTTCAGAAGGTGCTGTTTGGGGGCGTCGTGTTGGGGCAGCGGTGGCGTGGGGCTGTGCGAATGCTGGGGAATGCTCCAGGTACAGCCAGTATTGCTTTATAAATCCCTGGACTTAAAAATCTTGAGAAGCGGGTGCGGTTCTGGGCTCGCTCTATTACAGCAACATTACACAACGTGAAAGGGTTAGAGAAGGGCTATCGGGGGGATCGGGTGGCTCCTGGATGAGGCCTCGGCTGTTCAGGCTGGAAAAGAGAGGACAGCAGGAGGAGGATGGGAGGCAGCTCCATAAAATCCATAAAAAGAAAAAAGCTGGGGGAGAGGGTGGGTGAGAGTCGCAGTCTCCATACCAGCGTGAAGGGCCAGTCGTGTGCACTGGTGCGGGTCGGGCTCAGCCTGACAGGAAGAGGTGCATCTTGGTGGAGTTGAGCCGTGTGGTGTTGCGAGTACCTAAAATTTACAGGAAGTCAAAATGATGAGCTGTGTTCGTGGAAGGAAAATCCCCTGAGAGCCGTTAAACACGAGCACAACAGCTTCAGCTCAGGAAGTCTCTGAATTATGGGTTGCTGGAGGCTGGGAGAGTTTGGGGGCAAGTCTCGCCGCCTGCTTGTTACTGCTACGTCTCCCCCACCTTGTGCTTCATCTTTTTGGGGTGGAGGTCTTGAGCTGTCACTTGACACCAAGTACCTCCGTGCAGGTTTGACAGCAACGCCTCGGCCAGCTCCTCCAGCGGTGACGGTGACAGCGACCGGGATGAGAAGAAGCCAGCTAAGAAGGCCAAGATTGTCAAAGACCGCAAGCCCCGCAAGAAGCAGCTGGAGGTGAGAGGTTGCTGCTGGTGGTGTTGTGGAGAGCAGGACCTGCTCCTGCAGCATGGCTTGCTGTTCCCTGTTGGGAGCAACGCCGGGCAGATGCAGGTCGCAGCCCATCAGCTGAGCTGCTTCACCTCAACCTTCTGCCATGGTCTGATCCGGTGCCACCACCTCGCTGAGCCTTGCCTAGGCTGAGTTGGTTGCCCAAGCCTGACTTCGCTGCCTCCTGCAGATGAGTCTAGGTTGGAGTCTCTTCCAAAGGGTGTGTTGTGCCCGTGCCTAGCCAGTCCTTTTGGTCATTGGAGGACTTGTCTCCAACAGCCTGCCCTTTCAGCTTTTGTGGGTGTGACCTGACAACCCATCTGCCCTGATGGTGTAGCTGTATTGCTGGTGGGATGTAGGAGGCAAGCTGAGACCCAGCCCCTCCTCTTGGGGCAGCCCCGGGTGCCGAGGTCTTTAGTGAGTGGTGCCATTCGAGGCTTTCATCCTTGTTCTTGCTGCTCCCTACCTCCCAGAGCAAGAAGGGGAAAGACCCCAACGCTCCCAAGCGGCCGATGTCAGCTTACATGCTCTGGCTGAATGCCAACCGTGAGAAGATAAAGTCAGACCATCCTGGCATCAGCATCACGGACTTGTCCAAGAAGGCTGGGGAGCTCTGGAAAGCCATGTCCAAGGAGAAGAAAGAGGTGAGGGACAGGGGGTCTGGGTTGCTCTGCTGGTGGGGAGAGCTGATCCTGGTCTAGGAGGGGGAGGCTGGACCTGAGGAGGCCTGGCAGGCTCTTGCTCGGTCTCAGGAGCCTTGTGCCCCATAGAGACAGCAGGTCGGGAAGGGGATAGAAGAGGAGGTGATGTCCGTGGACTGGTGAGCTGTTGGGGGAGCACAGGCCTGATCCAAGATGGCGAGGGACGTGGTGGGAGCACTGGCGTGGTGTGGGTGGTGGGGACGGCGTTGGGCGCTGGTGGTGGAGAAGGAGGGAAGGCCCCGCTGACCTTGTGCTCATGCTGCAGGAATGGGATCGCAAGGCGGAAGACGCCAGAAGGGACTACGAGAAGGCCATGAAGGAGTACAGCGTGGGCAGCAAGTCAGAGAGCTCCAGGGCGTGAGTGCGCTGAGCAGAGAGGGCTGGCAGGGATGGTGGCAGGGCTTTGTCCCTCCAACGTGGGGCTGTTTCCCAGCCATCGTGGTGCCTGGGCCCCTCCGGGGCTGGAGGGTGGTGTGAAGAGCGTCCTTGGCTCTGCGGTGCCAGGGCCAGTGGGCTGTCAGCAGGGTTAACGCTTCTCTCCCACCCTCCCAACACGTGCAGGGAGAGGTCTAAGAAGAAGAAGAAGAAGCAGGAGAAGCAGATGAAGGGGAAAGTGGAGAAGAAAGGTGCCGCCTCCAAGTCTTCGTCCTCCACCAAGTCCCCGGCCAAGAATATGAGCGAGAGCTTCAAGAGCAAGGAATTTGTCTCCAGTGACGAGAGCTCCTCAGGAGAGAGCAAAAAGGAGGTAGGGCTCTGATGGCTTGGCTGGGGTGGCTCTGCTGGCCCATCTTCCCTGGGGAACGTTCCCTTTGTCTCTGGACGGTGGCCCACTCCTCCCAGCCCTGGAGGGAGTGAGACCTCTTGTCTGTGGTAATCCCTCCAGGTGTGGGTGGCCTGTCTGTGCACTACATGTGTCCCCAAGTCACCACTGTCACCCCGTCCCTGTGGTGGGGCACAGGAGAGGTGAGGGAATGGGAGCTGCTGCCCTGACCTTATCCCCTGCCCACAGGACTCGGAGGAGGAGGGAGTCGCCAGCTTGCCCGCCAGCTCGGAGGAATCTGCGTCCGGCTCGGATTAGCCCTGTTCCCAGCGGGCTCCAGGCTGGTTCCCAGATGGGTGAGAGGACTGGGCGGGCCGGCCCCGCGGCAGGGACCTGGGTC
>NW_010530565.1:0-210 GCF_000687285.1 Phaethon lepturus | reverse complement strand
TTAGGAGGGGGCACCCGGCCCCCCTGCCCGAGCCCTCAGTACCTGGCTGGGGGAGCAAGACCCCGTGGAGGAGGGAGGCCCCAGAGGGGCCTTGGTCCCACCTCAGCCCTATTTTGCATCAGTTTATTTTTTTTAAATACTCGGGTTTGTTTCTGTCTCTTTTCTTTCCTTGTTTTTTTTTCTTTTTTTTTTTTGTATTTTGGGTCTGTT
>NW_010530564.1:1057-3204 GCF_000687285.1 Phaethon lepturus | reverse complement strand
GCCAAGCGGAGGCTTAGGGCGGCGCAGGCATTTCCTCGCCGTGCCGTCCGTCGGCGAGCGCCATTAGCGCCTCAAGGAGTGCGTCCTGGGAGCGGTGCTGCTGTAAGCACCTGAGGGCCTCGCGCTCTGGCGCGGAAGCGATCCCGTGAACGCGCTGTGTGCTTGAGGCTGCGCCACCGGGAAACGCCAAGCCCTGAGCACCGGCCTGCTCTGTAGGTTTTAGCAGCCTTGAAAACTTAAGGAGGGGAATAAAAGGAAGTTTGGCCAAAGAGCAGTGCAGAAAGTGGTTGTGCTGATTTACTGCCCATCAAGCTGGGCCTATTTCTGTGGTGAATTGATGTAAACCTTTAATAACCATTTTTATTAGACCCTGTGCCATCATTCTAATATACCAATTGTTTTTGCAAATGGTTCTTTAAAACTCATTCACTAGTGTTTCAATTCTCCCTGTGGGCAACCAGTAGTAATGATACTACTTGTCCCTTCCTTGAAATGCTTTGAGATCTATGGTTGTAATTAGTTACAGGAAAGTTGGTTGCTATAAATTTAAACAGTTCTCATTCTGGAAGGGTCAACGCCTGAGTTTTTGTTTCATTGCTGTATGGGCTTATTTAAATACTATTAAGTGGGAGTACCCACATGCCAAATCAAAAACAAGGTAGCATTAGCACAAAGGGGAGTTAGTGATGAGTTAAGATCAAAAGCAGATGGATAATGCTGTAATAACTTACATTGCATATTATGAAATTCCTGTTACGCAAAGTGTCAATCTGTATATTATTTTTTCCTATTAGTTCTGCAGCATGCTAAGTCAGTTTAGTGCTACCCACAGTCCCTCTAGCAGATCAGAGTAGCTCTAAATACTTCTGACATAAGTTTAGAAAAGCAATGCTTTTTTCTACAAGGCTGTATTTTAGCAGTTCTGAACAAACATCTACCCTAACTCCTCCTCTCCACTGGCTTTTGTTTGCTTTAAGGTGTTTCCAAAACCACCTACGTGGAACAGAGAGTTTTAATTCTAAAACCCGGATCTGACATCCTAGTTGAGTATGCAACAATTGCAGTCATCACTTGAAATAAAACTTGCTTAGCTAAAACTACAGTGATACCTCCGGAAAAGCTGACCAATGGTCAAGGCAAAAACTTCGGTGAGTCCAGCTGTTAAAAGTTCTCTTCTAAAACTTTGGTAATATTCAGAACTACTTTTTTTTTTTTTTAATTTGTCGTGAAGTCAAGAACTATGAACATAAAAAGACTCCACAGATAAAAATGTATGTTAAATATACTCCGTATCTTTAGATGACTTTTTCTGGAACTTTCATGGATATTTTTTAAACAAAGTAACATATTTTTAATTGCTACAGGTAGTCTTCCACAGATAATTAAATTGTTCCTAACAAGTTTTACCAATTATGTTGATGCAGTGGCTAGCAAATATGACTCAGTGGAGGAAGAGGAAAAAGGAACAGGAAACGAATATTCTTTTTCCTTCTCAACTGCCTAGGCTTTATGGAAGAGTAGTTTTCTGAAGAAAAGGTGGGTTGCTATCAGTGGATATGTATCACTGACATAAAAAAATCTAACACATAAACTAAAAATTCTGTGTTGAGAGAAATGAAATACTTTTACTGTACATTCTAATACTGAGAGATAATAGAATATTTTGTTATAATGAATATATACTGTGTTAGGACACTAGTTCCTGTTGTAGTTTCTTGCTACTTGCTTTTCTCTGTGGTCTGCACCATCATAACAGCTGCAAGGCATTTCTTGAAGTTTAGGGTATCGGATTGAGTCATTATATAATGAAACTTAATTCTGTTAATGATTGATTAAAAATACTGTATACCTATTAGTTGTACGGAACCTTCAGAATAATATACTTTCCTGTTCTTTCTTCTTCCCTTTTAAGTGTCAGTTGCCTCTTTTTCTCTTGTTGCCTATAGTGTTCATCCTGCAGTTCTGACTTTGGGACTTGCCTCTTTTTGGTGTAACATTCTGAAAATGTTTGACAGTGTTTTTGAGTACTTTTCAAATTATAACACTGAACTGCTTTCTTTGCATCTGTTTAAAGTTCATCCTGTTGTGGGTTTGTGTTTTTTTTTTTTTTCCCATCTTCCCCACCCCCCCCCCACCCAGCCACTCAC
>NW_010530564.1:0-1025 GCF_000687285.1 Phaethon lepturus | reverse complement strand
CCCCCCCCCCCCCCCCCCCGAGGAACTTACATGTCCTTGGCAAGCTCCTGCTTAATATTCACACAACTGGCAGTGAGATCTGCAGATGTGGAAATTTAAAATTCCTCTCTTTAAGTTCTGCTGTTGTTTACTTGCTCGTGTTTTTAGACTGAAGAGGACTGTCAAACAACACTGGAGATAGTAATGGCATAGAAATTCTATCATAATTACATTTGACGTGTAAGAAAAGAGAATAAGGATGTTTTAGTCATTTATATTTGGTTGGTGGTCATAGCATGTTTTCAGAGTTGCAGTAAAGGAGGACGTGGTAGTCAGAGGAATGTTTTTCAGTCCTCCCCCATGTCTGCATTGGTTGCACTGAGATATCTCAGGAAAGACAAGAGTTACTGTCCTAGGCTTTTGTGGCAGGCTTGAGTAAAACGATTCTGAAGTCCCTGAAAGCTAAGTGTCCCACTTGGGTTTTGGGGGGAAAGAAAAAGATAACCATGCTAACAAAAAAATTGAACAAAACTGTACAGTTATAGCTACATGAAAGTTATTGTGCAGATAGTAAATAAACATGTGTTATATTTCTAAATACTTATAAATGTGAGATAAAGTACTGTCTCAGGCTAAAACTCACCAGGAATATAATTTCAATATATTTTTTTCCTAGGCCTTCTGCGGAAGTATGTCAACAACCTTCCAGATTAAAAAGTTGTCAGAAATACACGGGATGGAAGTCGGACAAAAAGCAGCGTGGATTCAAGGACCCCCAGAAGCCCGGCTGACTTGGTCCTGAGGTTGTCCTCGAAACAGCCCCTCGCAGGCAGAGAACAGACCAGCAGCGGAGCAGCGCACCCCCCGCCGGAGGCGAGGACCGCTCCGGTAACCGTGGAGCGCAGCCGAAGCGTAGAGAAGGCAAAACTCCCCCGCTGGCCGGGATGCCGCCTGTCCCGAGCGGTTTTAATAGCGAGAGTGAGACAAACAATCTTTAGAAGAAATCTGAAAGTCGAGCAGCGACGGAGGCACATGCGAGCGGGTGA
>NW_010530563.1:0-252 GCF_000687285.1 Phaethon lepturus | reverse complement strand
GGGGGGGCACGGGGAGCATGTGGTCCCCCAGTCTGCTGGGAGCCCCTCGCCTGTCTTCCTCAGCATCTCCAGCATCTCCAGCAGTCACCACACCCTGGAATTTGGTTTTCCCATGGGAAAAGGGAATACCGGGCTGGCGGCAACCTGGAAATAAAAGATCTATAGTTTGGTCAAAATGAACGTCCAAAATCCGGACTGCCGGCAGCGGTGTGGGGTGGGAGGACGGTCCCGCAGACGGGACAGGAGGTTTTT
>NW_010530562.1:13910-14145 GCF_000687285.1 Phaethon lepturus | reverse complement strand
CAGGCACAGCCCCGCCGCCCCAGCCCGTCGAGGCCTGCTTCTCGCCGTGCCCTGCCTCAGTCCATGGTGGTGGCTTGGAAGAGCTCCACCAGGTCCTTGTACTCGGGGTCGATGAGGTCCGAGGGTTTCTCCCCAGCATCAGTGGTCACCTCCAGGCTGGCCCCGAGGGAGATGAGGTACCTGCAGGAGATGGGGAGCTGAGCAGCCAGGGGCTGCAGCCTGCCGGGCAGCCGCT
>NW_010530562.1:0-13437 GCF_000687285.1 Phaethon lepturus | reverse complement strand
GCCGCTCCCAGCCCATGGGGCTGCCCAGACCTTACTGCCGTGATGCCTGGACACAGCCACAGGGAGCTTTAAAGCCTGGGCAGCCCTGTATGCACTGGAGGAACCGGCCCCCTCCTAGGAGCAGAGGCCCAGAGCCCAGTCCAGCCCTGTCGCTGTTACTTCTGGTTCTCAGGGCTCTGCAATGCAGGTTTGTTCCATCACCACCCAGGAGAGGTGCTCCTCACCTGGCTATGTCAGCATAGCCGTCACTACAGGCCATATGCAGCGGCGTCCACCCATTCTCATCTTTCTGGTGGATGTCAGCACCGTATTTAACCAGGAGCTTGACACAGTCCAAGTTTCCAGTAAGCACAGCTTCATGGAGGGCTGCCATGCCTGGAAGGAAAGAATTTGTTAGCTCTGGATTCAGGGAGGAGTCTTTTAAATGCTGAGCTTACAAGTGCAAGTTGTCCACAGCCAGGGAAGAGGGCTGCCAGCAAACCCTCATTTAACAGGGAGATGAAAGTTTGGGGAAAGAAACAAAGACTGAGGAAGCAAGAGGAGCTGCCATGGGTTTCTGTTCCCCTTCTACAGCATAAATACCCTATCTAAGATAGTGTAGCACCCACCTCCTCACTGGGCCAGGCAGGACAGATTAAGGGAGGAGCAGCTGCCCTTTCCTGCAGAGCTCCCAGCCAGCAGCCTGCCCCAAGCCCCAGCCAGGACTCACATGGGCACACGAGGAGAGCATGTTCAGGGTCCTGCTCTGTCCAAGTAATGAAGTAATCGGTATAGATAGGAGGAAGCCTGGGGTCATTGGAAACCCTGTCTCCATGGTCATGTGACAGCAGAAGCTGAAGCCAAGCACAAGAAAGGTACAAATCTGGGCTCTGCACCAGCCAGTATGGATCAAGGCATTCCATAAACAGTTGTAGTGAGGTTGGGTGCAAACATAACACAATGCTTTCCCCACAAACATAAATGTCACAAGTCCACAGATCCAGATGTGCAAGAGAAAGCAGTGTTTGTGGGAAATGGACAGAGCCAGGAACAAAATGTAAAGCCTTGCTTCTCCCTGCTCTTCCCTCATGCCAGGGTGGAAGGCAGGAGCCCCGCCATCCCTTCCAGAGCTTCACAGACCAGCCTGTGCTCAATGATCCTTTTCTAGGTCCCACCACACTGCAGGTGTGCCGTCATGCCTTGAAGGGACCTAGAGGGTAAGCCTCCTGCCTTCCCACAGCATGCGCTGACCATGCTGTTGAGGGGGGTATTGGGGCACTGGTACAGGCCTCTCGGGCCCTGCTTTGCAATGTTGGGGGTACTACTCCTCACTAGGGAGGAAAAGAACTTGATTGCAACCTGCCACTCTGCTGAAGGTAGCCCGCATCCTAGCTTTGGCTGCACAGCTCACTCTCATCTCCCTCACAGCCCAGCTGAGCCATCCCACTGCGCAGATTCCAGCTCTACCAACACCAGCAGCACTCACCGGAAGGGTAGATAGTATTCAGCGTCACCTTCCTGGCACGTATGAATCTGCCCACCTGCTCCAGTTCTCCCTGCCTGATGTGGTCCTGAAAGACGACGTCGTTGGGGAAGCGCACAGTGCGTGAGGCTCTCAGTCTCTGGGCATACCGACTGTACCGGGGCATTGAAACTGGGTAATAGTCCTTCATGCTGATCACAGCCTTTAGACACTGCAGAGGAAGAGGAGCAGCAGGGGCATGGGGGGCTGTAGGAACAGCTGGAGTTGCTCAGTGCTCAGCCCTACCACTCACTGGCCTCGAAGCAGTGTTTTCTCCTCTTCCGCCCGTCAGGTCCCTCCTTGCTACAGAGGTGTGATGCCACCTGCACCGCTGCACTCCCTCCACACCCGTGTCTGTGCCCGTGTGCGAATCGCTCCCGTGCCAGCAGAGAAGCAGCAGCCACCGGCCTCTCCCTACACTCCCATGCCGCGTGCAGGAGGTGGCGCTGAGCACACGTGGTTCACCCACCGGCCCTTGGCCCAGGACTGATGGCTCTCCAGGGCCATCTCATTATATAGGCTCCCGTGGGCTATTTTGAGGACATGCAGCTCATGCTATTTGCCATGATACTTTGTAATCGAGCCGCCCAGGCCCGCAGCCTCCCACTTTTGGGCAGAAGTTGGTGTCTCATCTTACCACCCACCTGTTGATGAGCCCATCCAAGGGGTCAAATCTACTCTTGCTTTGTATGGATAGCCCTTCAGAGGAGCCCAAGGGCCTGAAAACAGAGCTTCCCAGCAGCAAGCCCTCACACACACACACGTGCCAGGGAAAAGACATAGACACGATCACCAGGCAAGAGGAACCAGCTGCTCATGTACCAACCAGCCAGCGCAATGCAGACGTGTCAGAGGTGCAGTGCCAAATACATTCAGAGCTAAGTCACTCTCCTGTAGTTGCATCAGACTACTTGAAAGGAGCAGAATGAGCTATGCTGCCCAGCACAACTGTGAGACAGCGTACAGCTAAGCATGGAGAACACCACCAGTATGTTGGATATCATCAGTGCCTTTGCAAAGTGCTCCTCATGCAGGCGCAGAACCAGAAGCCTAGAATGCCAGTCCACAGTCAGTGTTCTACTTCAAACTCAGAACCAGCTGCTACATAAGGGCAGGCTTCTACGGAACACCCTCAGAAGAACACCACCACCACCAGAGAATGCCTGCATTCATTACTCTCCAGCTGTAGCTGTCAAAGGCCCAAAATGGACCATTTACCACAGAGGAATCTTTCAGATCCACCAGGAGTTCAAGCAGCAACTGCTCCTCCATCCTTTTTTCCATCAAAATTTGGTCATTTCAGATACACAAGCATATTGTACTGTTTCATGCTGATGGGGATTGTCCCAGCAGGACAATGAACTCCCCTGCGGTACATCAGGAAAAATCCTTGTCCTCCGTTAGGAGTCACAGAGATTTCATTCTGCCCCTTCCACATCAGATACTTGTCCTTAGCCCCTGCCAGCAGTGAGACTGACAGCTCAGCCAGCCATGCACCTGAGAAGTGCCTGCTGCACTTGTTCATCTTTGGCAAAACACATTGATCTTTTCCGGAGCATCTCTGCTCAGCAGAACATCAGACAGAACACTGTGCAATAAGAGGCTGAGCTATCTGCTGTGGAGACAGAACACTTTTAGCCTGCTTTCTTGGAACAGCAATTAGCCGTGTACACAAGAGGACTCTGATGGAGTCCTGCCCTGCCAAGGGCAGCCTTGGTGTATGAGAAAAGCCCCCCTCCTCTGAGCAAGGCAGGTCACAGGCCATAAACAGAACTACTGCAGAGCTCAGCCTTGTTTACACTTTAACTGGCTCAACAAAATGGATCTTTTAGAGCAGAGTCCCAGCCAGCACCTTCCAGTGGAACTTCTTACTAGCAGTGCTCTCTTCCTCCCCACTCCAAAACACAAGGCAGCTACCACTAACCAGCTCTGACACCAGCCACTAGCACTGCCTGCTCTGTTGGGGTATGGCAATGGCAGCTGGACTACACTAAGAACAAGTCCCCTACCTGCCTTCAGACATGCAAGATCACAGCCCTGGAGAGAGGTGTCTTCAAAGATTCTTCTCCCCATATCCACAAGTGTGTGTCATAAACACAGCTGATTACTAGCAGAACAGGCTATTTTCTGATCCCACAGTCACCAATTGCCTGTTCATCCCCAGCCAAGGTGCTGCTGCACCAAAGGTTTGTGCACACCAAGCCAGGACTCAGCAGAGGCTCAGTTCCCAGGGGAACCACAGGAGGAGGCTGAAGCAGGTGCTGCAGGCAAGTATTGTACACCACTTCTGTTCTACCACCCCAGTGCACCCATGTTCAATTGACAGGCACCAGTAGCCTCCTGGTTTGCCCTCTAGCTTCAGCATGCACTCCCATGTGACATTTATAGCATGTTTTCTCACAAAAATATTTTCAGCAGTGAGTGGTTTGGAAATAGCAATGTAGCTCACTGGATCATGTGAGCCTGACTAGCAGAGCTACAGGCAGCCCCAGGTTTCCCTGTAGGCAAAATTCCTTGGTTAACTGCTCAAGAGCAATGAGGTCCTCACCTCAGGCCAGCTGGCAAGCAGAGATGCTTATTCTCAGAGCCCAAGCCAATGTCTGCTCACTGCAAATAAAGCAGTTGTCTGCCTGCACAAGCTGATTTAATCTGGACATAGCATGGTCATCTTGAAGTTCTTTCCCTTAACAGATTACGCAAATACAGATTTCTTCAGGTTAATGTACCAGAATCCACCTGCAAAACCAGATGCATTCAAGAAAGTAGTTTCTCTCAAAAATGTGTTTTTCAGTGAAAGTTTGAGAAAGCCAAGCACACCATTTTGGCAGAGTTCCTTGAGAACTACCCTAGAACTCCGATTGCCTTCCAGGTCTGGTTCAAATATTCATTCTATATTCTGGTAAAGACAAAGAAACATAATAGTATTAAAATCTTAACTTTATTTGGCCAACAAATTCAGTTCCAATGTTATTGTAGCAGAATGCTAAGAACCAGCCTGATGCAGCTCAGGCCTCTGAGGCACTCCTCTGAAGTTCCTCCCCAAATCCCAGTAATTGCAAATGTCCTGTTTGATCTATTTTATCAGGCCCACCCACACCACCCACCTGTCTGGTCAACCCATTCAAAATAATGCATGGAAAGTGAGTGCAGAACAGTCTTGCATTTGATCAAAAGGATGGCATGCCTAGGTCTCATCTAAGCTGGTGAGCCAGCCATCACCTCCACCCTCAAGAGCCTGCCACAGCCAGTGCACACAGTATTCCACCTTTCCAGGTGTTTGGAATAGTCATCTCCAAGTGTCTTAAAGCAGAGGGGAAAGGAAACATCTGGCCAGCATGAAGAGAAGCACCTTCTACACTTTTCACCAGGATGATGCCATCAGCCTATTGCCTCTTCCCCTACATATACCAAAGGCTGATTTCAGGGAAGGACAGCTGAGACTATGAAGGACTCTGCCAGGTGCAGAAATCAACTATGTGCTTTAGTTTTAAAAGAAAAAAGGAAAAAGCTTTCTTGGAAGATGTTAGTGGCAAGGCTCCAGAATGTTGTGCCACTGAACTCATGCCACCACTTCACAATCTGCTTCTACCCAGAAGAGAATACTTCAAACAAAAGCTGTGTACAAAAAAGTACATCACAATTTAAGAGCCCAGCTGGCTGGGCTGGCTACCTAGTGACAGATCCCTTCTCAAAAGCGAAAAGAAAGAAAAAATAGTCAAGTGTACAGACAAGTGAGGGTAAAGTGTTACTTTAAAAGCCAATCCATGGATTTCCAGTCATTCACCTTCTGCTTTAAATCTTAATGGGTTTCTGACTCACTGGGCTGTGTAACAGCAGCCAGTTTAGTGTCTGATTCTTTGAGTGATATACATCAGCCTTCTCTTTACAATTCATCTTTTTGGATTTTCTGCTCGTCATCATCACCTTCCTCAAGGTCTGTTTCTTCATCTGTCTCCAGGTCCTCCAGATCCTGTATATGTTAAAGACAGCTGTTTGTTTCTGGCACATTAGGCAGATGCTGTTCTGTGCTTGGTTTGGCATCTAATCTGTTCTCTGCTGCCATGTTAACAAAACATCCAGAGGTTTTTAACCCTTAATGTCCCAAATTCAGAGCTCTTGATAGAAGTCTCTGGAAGCTGGTAGCTTAACACCCTCCACCCCAGCAGATGAGGAGCTTCCACCCAGATATACTGCATATGTAACATTCATCATACTGCTCAACTTCCAAGTGCTAAGCAGGAGTTCTCCAAGAACAAGCCCTCTAGTTACTCCAGCAGTTTGCACAACAGAGCTTGTGCAAATTTAGAGGTTATAATATCAACATTCCATGCATGTGTGTTTAAGCCTCCCAAGAACATTTATTTCACACCCAACTGAAGTGTTCTCAATAAAAGGAGTCCATTACAGGCCAATGGCCAGCCAGGCTGCAACTGAACAGGTCACGTATGTAGGATATTGTTGGTGCGCAAAAGTGCCTTTTCTTGCCATGTAACCACCCAGGATCTTATTTAGGACTGAAGATTCAAGCACAGCACCAGATCCAACCCATGCTCTGTATTCTGAAGGCCTAGAGTACTGTATTAATATTACTTACATCATCAGCTGCTGCCCCATCCTGACCTCCACTCTCCAAGAATTTTTTGAAGCCTTCTAGTGTCCTCTCCCCATTATAGTCAATTACCTACACAGGAAAAAACATCAAGATAATTGTTATAGGCACCTACAGAACCACACCCCTGGAAAGGAAAATTCTCTTTCTGAGCAAGAGTTAACATGCCAAGCAAAAGAGAATTTAAAAATTCACCTTCACCCATATGAGACGAAGGAAAACAGCTCAGCCACTAGACTTCAGAGATCACTGCGAGGAAAGAATAGCCTGCAGATGAGCACACTGTCCTCTATGCTCCCTCTTTTCCCCATTCCCACCCCCCAAACTCCTTCCTACAGCCCAGCCCCCCACAGAGAGTCTCAGATGTCCTGTACATCCCTACAGAATGATGAGCCCACCCAAAGGCCTTCTCCAAAACAGAACTCAAGCAGCCAACTAAGCATTTCTAGTGCTCCCTTCTTATGCGATCTGTGTCAAGGTTAGCTGCCTTCTTACATTTCTGCCAGAGCCTGAAGGGAAGAACTTGAGTGTGGGGAAGCTGTGGATTTTCACTGCCTCTACTTCATTGGCTGTTGAGTCCATCTTGGCAATGACAATGTTCTCGTGGTCCCTGTAGGTCTCTCCCAGCTTGTCCCAGATAGGCGCCAGCTGCTTACAGTGACCACACCAGGGGGCATCTGTTAATTACAAAAACATAGCTAGCACCAGCAACCTAACAAATTACCATCACCACTCCTCAGCCCCCACACCAGAGTTCATACACATCTTTTCAACTGAGGCACTCCCTTTGTGGCTTAGATTCTGCCAGATGCTTTCTCCCTAATCCTGGTCATGCAGTATTTTGGCACTGCTTTCATGCCAGTTACCTGCAATCAACTGTTGAAAGATACTTACAGAACTCTACAAAGACATTCTTATTCTCATCAAAAGCAACTTCTTCAAAGTTCTTCCCAACTAGAACTTTGACAGGCTGCTTGTCCCAGTCTTCAGGGAGATCTTGACTCATCAGATGGGGCTGGAATAAGTGAAATTCAGAGATATTGTTTGCTACACAGCTGCTTGGAATGTACATGCAATCACATATCCCAGAAACCCCAAGTTTAATCACCCTCCTCAGTGCCTCAATCATAGGCTGTGAGCAATCAGATGAATCAGTCACTTCCTCTTCTGCTTTCAAAAAGTCTCCTTCCCACCATGAACAAGCAGGAATAACAGGTGCTCTTGTGCAGAGAACTGCAATTGAGCTCTGTAGGAAGGAAACTATTGCTGACACTAGCATTCCCACATGACTGAGTTTAGCTAAACAGTCTGCTTCAGACTCCAACTACTGGAAAAAGTTGCATATGGCTAGCTCCAGCAGATTAGAGCTGAAAGCTCTTTAAACTCTGCCACACAAGTTCACACCTTCCCCAGATTGTTGGCAGAAAGAGCAACTGGATAAACAGCACAGTTATCATAAGCAGCAGAAAGAGCAGGCTTTGATTGTACTCAGGTGCCAGTACATAGCTTGCTTTCCTACAGTCTTCATGCCCTAGTAGTTTTGCCTCTAATTTCTCAGCACAAAGCCCACTAGATAGTCTGTAGTTGGAAGGGTTTTCTCCAGATGACTTATTTACCAACAGCAGCATTTATCTTCATTACCTTGATCTTGCCCTCCAGGAACTTATTACAGAACTCTTTGATCTTCTCTGCTGTGAGGTCATCCGATTCAGGTTTGTATTTGGTCATTTCTTCCTCCAGTGTGATGAGGCGTACAGCTGGACATTCTTCTTTCTTTAGGCCAAAAAACTCCAAAATCCTCTGGTTGTCACTGTGGTCACTGTCTATGAAGATGAACAGGATCTTTGGAGAGAAAAAGTCAAAGGCACTATGGTGAAGACAACTACCTCTTGGCTATCAATACTTTACACACACTTGCACAAGTAGAGCTGAACTGGCCCCTCTTCCTTCTCCAGGTCCATTAAAAGGCCACCATGTCAGAGCACAAATTCTGGAGCTGCAACAGTTTAAGCAGCATGTGCACAGACCTGGCACTGATGTTAAGGCAGAGTCAGATTTACATACACAAGAAGGAAAGTCAGGAGTTAACTGCTATTCCTTCAACACCTGTGCAAGCCAGTGACTCAGTCACCTATTATCCAGAGACACAGGCAGAGAGCACTAGCTCTCCTCCTCCACAGCTGTTGCATGGATATAGACAGGCAGTGGTAACACTTCTGTGGGAGGTGGTCACTTTATTCATAATCCAAGAAACCCATCTCACCTGCCCTTTGAAGCTTCCAGCTGCACTCTTGAAGTTGTCCAGTTTCTCTTGATAGTCAGACACACTTTTTGGTAGGAACAGCAGAATATGAGTCTTGATCTCTCCTCCAAAGATTTTAGGAGCAGTCTGAGGAGTAGAAAATAAGCTTCATTTTTGGAAGACACATAAATCAGTGTCAAGACCAGCTTGGGTCTGTCATTCTGACTAGACCACAGCACCCTCCAATACTACAGGACTACTTTGGACAGCAAACTTATGCCTCCCTTCTCTTGTGTTCTGCACACTTCTCCATAAGCCCAAACTAATTCAGCTCCCAGATAAAAACACAACCACACAACCCATAATTTAAGGTTTGTTATATTTATATAGTAGCTATGGGAAAGGCCTTAACAAGTATCTAAACACCCACCTGTTCAGTGAACTCTATGACCAGAGGCAATGCATTAGACTTGATGAAGTTGAGTAAATTATTTTTTGTGAGATCACCTTCAAAGTTGTTACGGCCTTCATCAAACTGCAAAAACAGATTTCTTGCATTATAACACTTCCACATCCCATACAAATATCTTTCAAGAAATACAACACATTCACACCAGAGCCACTGCCCCAGTGGATCTCAGCTGCACCTGTTCAGAACAGACTTCCATCTCTAAGTCACCACATGTTCACATAAAATCTGGGTCAAGGTGTTCATCTTCCTGGCAAGCAAAGCCTTAAATCACACCCTAGCAACAAAAGGTGACAGCAATAAGACAGTCAACTTAGATCTTGCCATTGTTCTGCACAAACATGAAAATTTGTGGAACAAGTCACCAAGAAGGACTTTTAAAAACTGCCTTACAGCTTTGTAGAAGGCATTAGACAGACCAGTGAGGAGCTACCACAGCACAGGCTGCTAATTCCTGCAGAGCAGAAAGCTATGTCAGAGCAGACACACACTTTAACCAGACAATGCTAGGAAGTAAGTCCTACCACTATGCACTGCAAGTAAATAGTCATTTACTCAGCTCTGTGGAGTTGTTTCAGTCTATTGTTAGGCACAACAGCACATTTAACATGTACATTGCACCAGAGATACCAGATTCCTTTTTATATTAGGATGTCACCTGTATCCCTGACCAGGATTCTCAGAACCCTCTGGCAGCCTAGAAAGGGAACAGCTGTAGAGGACCATGAAGGTTAACAAGATGATGTGCAGGATAACACCACAGTCCCATGGCAGGGCAATGCTCAAATTACTGGCAGAAGCAAGAGAATGGACTCGGATAACCTTGTTACAGGAAACATACTCTCAGTGTCAGCTGAGAAGTGAGCAAAACACTTAACATTGGAAGTTAACTTTGTAAATGCTTTAAAGAGTATTGAACATTGGCTTAGCACCTTCAGAACAGTTGTTCAAGGGTCTGTGCAAGTCTGGACAACTCTCAGTGACTAAAATGAGAATAACTAGCCAACAAACCCTCTCAGTTTAGCCCCAACTAACTGCAGGAAGTTGAGCCAAAGTCCAGAAACATAACTGTTAAAACAAACCATCTGGTTCTTATGTCCTGGTATTTGGTTACCATTGGTGCTCATTTTCACCTTGTTTTGAGGCGGACATACTTGAGAGCTCTCATGACACTCCCATGACATAACACCAAAACAGGAACAAGGAAGCAACATTCACAGGCTGAAAGGCATCTCACCTTCTTTATTCCACAGAGCAGAGCATTTCTGCAGCACCCGAGCCCTCCAGCAGCTCATGAACTGCCTTTCAGACCAGGGTTCCTCCTACTAACACACCTGACAGAAGTTGCCAAGTGCAGAGTTGCTTTTCATTCCAGAGGTACCCAAGTTGACTACACTTATGGGAAATAGCTTGAAAATTCCTTTACAGTTAAAGACTGGTCCTGCCATTGCCCCAGTTCTTCAGAAGCAGAGAAAGCCTTAGAGCTCACAGAGTTAAGAGTATAGTACATAAGATCAGATCAACACAAGTCCATTCTACAGAGAGCTCAACATGAGAAAAGGTACAGGTAACTAAATAAAAGCCAAGGTGGTAACTTGTCAGTGCTAGAAGCCCTAGCTGTAACCTGCCACTTCAAAGCAGTCTCATATGTTGCCCCACTCAGAGCCCAATGCTGGTACTCCCTGCAGCGATCATCAGTTTTATCAGAGCATTTCTATTTGGACTTCAGCGTTCGCAAAAGGACATGAACAAAAGTTGAGAAAACCTCTGCAAAAAGCTATTGCAGCCTAGCATTAGCCATGAATAGAACATACACAAAGATTACACACAGAAAGCTATACATGCAAGAAGAGCAAGATACAGGTAGTAAGTCAGCCAGGAACAAAATACTGCTCCCTTCACCCACCCCAAATCTTATAGTTAGAAAACCATACCATTTTGAACTCATTGGCCAATTAATTTGCTTGTACCCTCAGCCATACTGATCTGAGTGACCTCCAATTAAGAATTTAAGTCTACAAGCTTTGAGCACCATAAAAATAACTACCATTTCAGAGGTGTGGTGGAATAAGATATGCTATTTTAGCTGAACAAAGAAAGAATTAAATAAGAATTCATTCAACTCTTCAGCCTGTCTCAGGTCAAATTGATCAGACTGGTGACTGGTTAGACTACAGATTTAAGTTAGAACCCAAAGCAGCTTTCTGTCCTGCCTCACTGCACCCATGTGTGCGGTACCACCAAGTCTAAGGAACCTCTACTTGTCTTCTCAAACCTAAAATTTCACTCCCAGCAATTTGGGTTTTAATAGTAGAAGTAATAAAAGTAAGTTTATTTCTGATTCTGTAGATTACCAGCATCCCTCTGCACATAATCCAACTGCCCCAGCCTAGACACCTGGAACTGCAAATCCTCTTAGGAACTTCACTGGAACTGCTATGCCACAAAACCCACAGCCAGCGTGAGACAGAACAACTCTCAGACACTGACTGCAGCAGAGGTCAATACTGACTATGTTTAAAAGCAACTTTGCTAAGCCACAATCAAACACAGAGCATCATGGCAAGGCATCAAGTACATGGCTACCATTCAGTTGAAGAACTTCAGTTTGGGGAGGGGCACAGGAAGTCTCACTAGTTAAAGCCATGAATATTTTAAAGATTGTGCTGACCATTACTGCACTGC
This sequence comes from Phaethon lepturus, assembly GCF_000687285.1. NCBI lineage: Eukaryota > Metazoa > Chordata > Aves > Phaethontiformes > Phaethontidae > Phaethon > Phaethon lepturus. The sequence continues at coordinate 1,931 of NW_010530562.1, read as the reverse complement.
AGCCAGATAGCTGAAAAACAGGGAAGTGACTGAAGCAACAGGTTGGACCCAAAGCCCAGCAGTTCTGGGAGGGCAGCACCAGGCTGGGAGACAGACGAGGCTGCCCTCTGCAGGCCCCTCTGCTGCCAGCCTGTGCCCTCCACCACCCCACAGAGGAGCTGTGGGCTCTGCTCTTCTCAACCCAGCTCTGAGGCCTGGAAACAGCCAGTCTGACAGCACAGGATCTTTCGCTGTTTTGTCCAGGGTTGCCCTCATTTGAATCTGACTAATTAGAGACAAGGTAAGAAGAGGCAGAAGGCTCAAGTGTGATGCTTATGCTCTGCACCAACCAGTACCTTCTTGAAGAGGACCACACCATCCTTGCTAAGCTGGTACTTGGTGAAGACATCAGAACTGGAGGAAATCCCAAAAGGAATGTCATCCACAGCTTCTGCTGCCAACAAGAACTCCTTTGCAGCCTCTGATGTCAAATCCTGGAGAACAAAGAAAGATGTCTCACATGGGACACAAACTGAAGCATAAACATCCCAGGGCTTACCAGTCAGAACTGGAAGATCAAGTAAGGCAGGACAGCAAGCATTTCCCAACTTAGAGAGCCCTCCCCAGCTGTCAAGTCTCCATGGGGCAGAAAGCAGGGAAGGCCCTAGACATACACAAGAGCTTCTCAAATGGAAGCACAAACTCTACCTTAAAGAAACCAATCACAACCACTTCACTGGAATCCACTAGTGTCTCTGCTGCAGCAGCATCTGTCAGGGTAGTTGCAGCTGGGCCAGTGCGTTTCTTCAGCCAGCTGACAATGTCATCTGCTTCTCTGCCAGCTACACCAGAAAGACAAGAACACCAATTCACTTTCACCCTGACTAAATTTAAGAACACAAAACCCCTAAGCTTTGAGATAGACTGTTCAGCAGCTGGCCAAGAGGTCAGGAAGAACTCCGATATCATTTACGCAACTCTTTCCTTTCACTCCCAGTGTAATTAAGCTACTCCCTAATTGTTAAGTCAAGGTACAAGAGGCTCCCAGGAATCCATTCTTCTCTTGCTTCTAGACCAAGCACGTTCTTAAACTTTGATCAGCAATACAGCACTTCTCCAAGATGCTAATATTCTTCATGCAAATATATCACCTTTTCCTTTCAAAATCAGTATGCTGGATGTAACCCTCAGCATCTAGCACAACATGGCTTGGCTTAGCTGAACTCTACTTGTCTTGGTCCTCCTTATACCTCTGTCGTACATCTTGCCTTTGCCCCTTTACACAACTGCCCAAGCATTTTTTCAATTCTGGGTGCTACACTACTTGACTAAAGTCAAGCCCAGCAACAAATCAAGCTTGGATTGCTTTGCTTTCCCACACAAATACAATTCCATCTGTTTTAGTTTATATTAGAGAATTCCCCAGCTTTAGGTGAGAAAGCCTGTTAAACACAGGCTTATTCCTCAACATCCAAGCACAACACCCACCCAAAGCATGCCCGCTGCAGCACCGCTCCCTGGGTTGCTGTCACAGTGGACCTTGTCCAGCCGCACCAGCACACACAGGAGCACAGGGCCAGGTGCAAGGACCCACCGCCACGTCGCTGCCCTCTGCACCCAGGTGGCGGGGCCAGCCACCCCAGCTCACCTGTGTACTCCTTAGGAGCGGCCTTGTCACCATTCTTGAAGAACTTGATGGTGGGGTAGCCACGCACGCCAAACTGCTGTGCCAGCTCCGACTCCTCTGTGGCATCCACCTTGGCCAGCCGGATCTCTGAGCCCTCCGCCTTCAACTTCGCTGCTGCCTTCGCATACTCGGGCGCCAGCGCTTTGCAGTGCCCGCACCACGGGGCGTCTGCGGGACAGGACGTCAGCACCGGCCGGAGCCCCCTCGCTCCCGCTCAGTCCCACTCCCAGGACGACGGTCCCGCTCAGGGAGCCCCACGAGCGGG
>NW_010530561.1:0-4111 GCF_000687285.1 Phaethon lepturus | reverse complement strand
CGGGCTCGCGAGAAACCCGAATAACTAACCCGGCCCCACAATAAAGATGACGGTTGCCTTCGGCGTAAGCGTGCGGCCCTCGGCAGCCGGCGGTACTTAAACAGCCATTTCAGGCATCTTCTCAAGCGGCAGTAATAAAGTGCGGATACTGATCTTGTTAAAGCTGCTTATTGCTGTTTAATAAATGTCGTGAGCTTCCTGCCAGCATTTCCATTAGAGACGGGTCAGGACGAGACCTGGAGGTATCAGATATCCAAACTCTTGCCTCTTTTACGGCTCACCGGGAGGGGAAAACGATCAGATTCATCCCCTCCTCTGATAACCTCTTTTCCAACTGACCTTCGGCTCGTTCCAGACAGGGTCTTACAAAAGCTTTGGTCGATCCTCATGATTTTATCCCGTGCCTTGAAAACTGTGGCGTTTTCCCTAAAGTCTCCTTTCGCAGAGCCAAATGATCAGAGAAACCACCTGAAGCCACGAATCAAAAGCGCTCCGCAGCCAGAAGGCAGACAAAAATCTGAAGTGCCTCATTTCCAATATTTATTCTTTTTGCCTCAATCCCACAAGGGGTTTTTTGGGGGAGGGGGAAGCAATGAAGCCCTCCTTTGGCTTCTGGTCTCTTCCAAGCTGCTCTTTTCTACCTCCTTGACCTTGGGACAGGTCAGGCTTTGCTGCCATGATACTGAATAACTTCCATGCAGTCAAAGAAGCTGGTAGCAACTTTATGACAATGGGGTTGTCCTTGGCTTGGCCAGGGCTTGGTGCATCCTTGAGGCTCCTGAGCTCATCCCACAGAAAAGCCTGAGCTTTGGCCCAAGCCAGGCTGGAAATGTCTCGGTTTCCTACGGAAAAACAGGATCCTTTGGGTGTTTTCGGAAGCTGGGTGTGGAGGGAAACCATCAAACCAAGGTGCTCCTGCTTGCTGGGAAAGGATCTTCCATCTCGATCTTGCTTGGCTGCTTGCTGAGACATGAGATGGATGCGGCAGCAGAGGGAAGGAGGGTTGTTGTGCCGTGTCCGATCCCCGTGGTGCTTACTGAGAGACGAAACACCGGGGTTTGTGGAACTAAAGGAACCCACCCCGATACACAAACAGGGCTTCCTAAAGCCACCAGCCTGAGAAATCTCCAAAAAGTGCATCTGTGGTTGTGAAAGCCGACTGGCAATCCGGCGCCTGTCCTGTCTCACCCCAGTAACGGTCCCGTCATCAACACAGGTCCTCTCCCAGTGAAAGCGGGACCTCCAGGTATTTGTTTTTAGGAAAGCCCTACTCTCTGCATGCCTATTTTCCTCCTCTTCCCTGGGCAACCACTGCAGTCCCCCGTGGAGACACCAGCCCATTGTATAAAATGGCCGAATTTCTGGCCAGAGCCAACAAGACTTGAATTGATCACACTCATGACAGGTTTAAAAACCTCTTCAAACAGGAATATTTATTTTTCAGGCCACCTGAAGCTACTCTCCATGTTGATCGGGACCACAGAGGGGATGGAGCTGCCACCTTCCTCCTCTGCCAGTGATTTCCACGTGGATGCCGGGAGCGGGGCAGCCAGCAGCCACATTTCCCACCCGTGCACCTCGGTTATGAGGGGGCTTTCCTCCATTTTTTTGCCCAAGCTCAGGTTGTACTTTGCTGGTGTGTTTTCAGCTTTCTCGCTTGCGCCGAGACTCACAATCACCCCTGATGGACAGAGGAACTGGCTGCAATGATGCTTTGAAGATAATCACATTTGGAAGATGGAGCCTCTGCATGTGGGTGTTTTTTTCACTGTATTTCACGTTCTCGATTCCTCCAAATTGTCTATTTTGGCAGTATATTATCGTAACAAAGACAATAACTGCTTTTTCGTGTGCTGTTCAAACCCTGGGATGCACCGGACACGAGGCTTCCCAAGGCATAGCACCGGAAACATTAATTCCACTGAGGTCTAAAATAAATACGTCAGAAGAAGGAGCTCTCTGCAGCCGGTTCCTCCCCACCGCTCTCCCCAAGTGCCGGCAGCACACAAATGTGCACCATCGAGGATTTCTGCCCTGAGCCGCGGGCTCCTTCGTACCCCTGAGCCGGGGTCAGGGCTTTATTGACCGAAATCTGCATCGTGCTGCTCTTGAGCAAGGCAGAGTCACGTAACCCCGTCGTACAGGGCACTGAATGGAAAATACAATAACCACATTTATTTTTTTCTCTAACAAGTGGGGCCACGTTCATTCCTGGTGTTGCTCCCAAAGCTTCCTTGAAAAGACCCAAGATTTGATGTGTAACACTTGGTGATAAAAATGCGACTTTCATTATATTTGGCGGCTGCAAAACCGCAGGGGGAGGGACCTGAATCGGCAACAAGCTTGTGAACGAGCTTGTATTCCTCCAACACCGGTCGTCGCGCAGAATCTCAAAACCGCTCCTGATGCGAAGGATGTTTTGAGACCAAACCTCTCCCTCCCGGAACGCGCCCACGCCGCGGGATGCAGAGGCTGTTTGACGGGAAGCAACGTCGCGTTCCCGCTCGGTGGCAAATAAATATGGGGTGGGGGCCGTTTCAGTTAGCTGAGGACGAAGGGAGACTTTGTGACACCGAATCGGATGGCTCCCACGGGAACGGGACAGCCCCAGCACTGCACGAGGGGGACGATTTCTGCACCTGGGAGGCAAACCCTTCTCCATAACCAGACTTTCTGGAAAGGAGCCAAACGTGGTCCTGGTTTTCCTATTCGCAAGCAGTTTGGAAACTGCACGGGGAGACTGAAAGCACCCACAGCAGCAACAGGCTCTCCCCCATCTCACCTTCTCACCTGCAAAAAGTTGCAGGATTATTTTAACAAATCCGTTAACTGATCCCTCCTCAACCACAGACTCCCCAGCCAGGTCGCTGTTCATCAGGCCGGCTGTCATTTCGGCACATGTATTTGTTTTTGAAATATTACAGTCAAAGCGACAAACAATCAATCATAAACCTGAGGTTATGGGCTCCCTCCTCTGATTTACCATTTCAGGAATAATTCCAGACATCAGCTTTTTCCATTAAGTCCATCCCAAATCAAACACAAAACACTGGGAAGACTGCAAAACGGGCAGCAAATGCTGGTTATTTTTTACCCTTCTCTCTGCCCTTTGCTGCGGTCGCTATCCTCACCCTGGACGTGCAATGTTTGTGGGTGCTCACTGCCTTCATTTGGGCCACGCAGCTAGAATATTTAATTTCTGGTTTAGCCTCTGGGCAAAGGAAAACCTTCCCGGCGGTGTTGCATCCCGTAGCTGTGAGGCACACGAGAAAACCCTGTCCAGTACAATCCCACTTCCATCTCTGGAAGGCGAACAACATACCAGAGCATCCCGAACACGACAGCCTCTGTCCTGAACTTCCTTGGACTTGCAGTTGAGATTATTCAGCCCACTTTGTGCCATCACCTAATGCACCCTCCAGGCACGTCAGGGATCTTCTCACGGACCACTCAGCCTCTTCTACACAGACCCCAGGCGATGCTCTACCCCGGTGCGGCAGCTCCCTGTTCGCACTCACACTGATTTCTCCCGAAGCGGAGTCAGAGCCCGGCACGTTTTTGCCTTAGGCCTGCGAGAAATCACAAGCCGAACACCGGGAGCTGACGAAAGTGCTCGCACGGGGCACGCCTGGTCCCGGCAGAGTTGGGCTGCTCGGAAACGCCCTGGCAGCGGCCGCTGCTGAGGAACGGCGATGCTGCCTGCGAGGGAAAGGCACTGCCCGTCCCTCCGCTCGCTGCCAAACGCGCTGCTGGAGCCTCTCGGCCCTCCAAGGATGCAGAAATCTGGAGCTCAGCCTGGCCCCGCTCCGCAGCCGGACCGGGACGCGCGGCTCAGGGAACCGGAGCGCGAAGCTCACTGGAGACAGAAGCGAGGTTCGGCGCCAAGAGGTGCCGTGGCCGGACGGCTGGAAAGCCGGCAAGGAAACGGGGAGAGGCTGGAGGCAGGCGTTGGCAGCCGCGCTCGGCCATGGTGGCTGAGCTGGGGCTCGTCTGAACCACATCGTCACGGCTGGGGAGGGCTTCACGGCTGGGCTTTGAGGCTAAATGCAACTCTGGGGTCCTGGTGGCTTCCGCCGCATTGCCCGGGGGCCCTTCCCAGCCCTCACACGGT
>NW_010530560.1:485-817 GCF_000687285.1 Phaethon lepturus | reverse complement strand
GCCACGGCGCATGCGCGGGTGCAAGCGGCGGGAGATGTGCACCACTGCGCATGCGCGGCTTCCGAGCTGTAGTACCCAATCGCGGCCACACGGAGGCAGCACCGAGGCGGGCCTGAGGCGCGCCCCCACCCATGCCCGGGAGCCCAGGTCGCACAACCTACGTGAAACAAACTTCACCCCTCACAAGAGTTATAAAGCAGGTATGTCTATTACGGCGCCGGGTGCAAGGGGGAATCCCTCCTCCTAACTCGCACACCATTTCGGCGAGCAGGCAAATGTTTATTACACAAAAGCATATGTATCCATATGATTGCCCAACACAAAACATACAT
>NW_010530560.1:0-237 GCF_000687285.1 Phaethon lepturus | reverse complement strand
CAAACACCAGTCCCTGATAAGCTTAACCCTTAACAGACATCACAAGCGCCAGCCTTGGTAAGTGAGTTTTAAAGAATAAACAGAAGATGGCATCTAAATGGTTTAAAAGATAGTTATGTCTCCATATCACTGCAGCTCTTACCTCAGACACCACTGCTTCTCCAAGTGCACACCTGCACCACACAGCTGGGGCAGCTCAAGAGCAGAGCACACTGAGCTCCCTGCTGCAGGCTGTGG
>NW_010530559.1:89696-89904 GCF_000687285.1 Phaethon lepturus | reverse complement strand
TGCAGCCCCCAGAGGGCCAGGGGAGGCAGGGGGGTGGCCCGCCGCGCCCCTGCGGCCCGGCCCTGCCCTGCTGACGGGGAGAGGTACGCTGGGTTAGCGTTGCCTCAGCCGCCCCCTCGCCTCCGCGGGTGTGCTCTGGAGACGGAGCGCTGCTTGGCCTCGGGGAAGACGTGGCGGGGGCCGCCGAGGAAAGAGCAGAAAGGCCGGG
>NW_010530559.1:67592-89318 GCF_000687285.1 Phaethon lepturus | reverse complement strand
CGAGAAAGAAGCGGAAGGCCTGGCGTGAGAGTCGAAAGTTTGTCTGTCTCCGGAGGAGCAGCGTCCTTCAGGGGAGGTTGCGAAATGCGTTTTCCCTGCGTTTTATTTTTAGGTGGGAACAAGTACTGCCCGTACGCTGCTGCTGACTAACGAGCTTAGGGGTAGCGGCTGCGGTACCTGAAAAGTGGGTATGGGCACTTCTTCCAGCTGTGCCCCTTCGGTGCTTCTCGGGAAGCTTCGTCGTAACCTAGCTAAAAACGTGTCTGCCCCGCTGGTTCTCTGCTTTTATTCCTGGCGTCTCCCCTACCCCTGCCAGGCAGGAAGGACTTACCAATTTTATGCTGGAGATGGAAGCGCTAAGCACTTTGGAGAGCTGCAAGTGGGCATACTGCAGCTCTTGGGTGTGCAGCTGGAAACAACTCTGTTGTATAATCAGTCATCAAATAAGTGGAGAAGTACGTGGTGAATCAGCAGGAAGCTAGCTTCAGCTCACAAGCTACCAGTGACATGTTTTAATCGCATGTGAATATCCTTTCTATTAGGGATCCAATTTTATGATTTCAATACAGCTTCAGTCTTGCTCACTATCTATAGAGTTGCTAGTGGTATTTAGTGGCTTCTGTGCAACCATTATGCATTTTTCACCTGTGTAAGTTGTTTCATTTTGTTGGATTTATGTTTTGCAAAGTTACATTAAAGTTCCATATGCCACTGGCTTTACTTCCCACCCGTGAGAAGGGATTTCTTTGAAGCCTATGTTTACCCTTGTCACAGTAATCATTCCACCTATTCCATTAGCCTGACAATGTAATTTTCCTCCATTAACCTGTGAAGAGCTCGGTAGTTGGCCTTTTACTCCATGGGTGCTATGGAATGCTATGAAATGTATAAAAAGCATAGTGTTGTTATCATGGTGGCCTCTGCATGGAAGTGTGAAAGGATAGGAATAGAAGTATCTTTTTTTTTTAACTTGGTTGTTAATGTAAGGTGAGCTAAGTTTATATATGTAAAATATATATATGCAAAAGTTATAGTTACCCATAATAATGCTGATAAGCTCTGTGCTTATCAGCAACAGTGTGTGTGCATGATCTAATAACTATGCACAGTACTACTTTATTACAGTGCTTTCTCAGTATATCTGGAAGAAATTATCAAATGGTCTTCAGAAGAAAACCATCTTGTACAATCACTCTCGCATGCTTTTTGTACAGTGTATGGGAAAATATTTTTCACTTGATGCATACGGGTGATATTCTTGCAAAGTGCAAAAATGCATCCCTGTCAGTCTTGACGCACTTCAAGCTACACATGACAGAGTTTAATCTAGACCATGTTTTCTGGTATGCAAAAGCTAGGCTCCAGAGCAGCATGATTATTGACACTGCTTTGTGTGAGTAAAGCTTTGAATCAAAACTCTGTAGCTAAGATTGTTGGCGTTCAGACAGGTGACTCTTGGCAGTCCAAGATTGCATCAGATGATATGTGAAGATGTTGGTGTTCAAACCTATTGTGGTTGGGAGAAGTGAGAGCAAACTCAGAAAATACTGTTAAAAGTAGAATTATTTAGGTATGATTTAGCCTAGATAGTTTTGGCTTTCTGGATGTTGCCTGAAGAATCACTGTTAATGTTACATTAAACAAGAGTAGTTACAGACTATCATCTAGTATTTTGGGATACTTTATGCATTTTTTTGGATGAGGCAAATAATCTGTGCCCCATCACCAGCTTTCTTACCAACTGTTCTGAGCAGTTCAGAGCTCACTGGTGCAATTATGTGGGAAAGCTTGGGTGCTGAACTGGATTCTGCAAGAACTTAAGGATGAAGCGTGGGAAGTGCTACAGTTTGCCAATAGACAACAAACAGACCTGTCTGAATGGAGTTCCTGTGGCTACCAAGTGCTGTTCACTTCCTGCTATGGTGTAACTTTGATAGATCCTTAGAGGACATCTGCACGTGAACCAGCTTAGGGTATCTTGCTAATGGTGTTCTACAGAAATGTCAGAAGCATATTTGGGCACTCGATGACTTTGGCAAAACTGCTGAATATTGTTGCTAAGTTTGGCTGTTGACCAGCAGTTAGCAACTTGCAAACTGATGGTCAGTAGTTAGTTTAGTGCAATTGTGGCACACTACTCATGCCAAAGAATGGTAGTGGCATTGAAGAGATCATAAATACTAACTGAATTGCACGTCCATCTTGTCACTGGAAACAGTGTGCTGGCTCTGCAGGCAGTTGGTCAACTGCTTCAGTCCTTTAGAGGCTTAATTTATAAAAGACTGTTTTCATTATGTTTACATCTTAAAACCAGGCAGAACAGCTGTGCTTGAAAACACAGAAGCAACACCAATTATGCACTGATTTTGTAGCACTGGTTTGAAAATCCACATTTGTTCTTTGCGTCATATGTAGACATCTTACATATACAGCACCTGTTTTGTCAGTCTGTACTTGTGGTATGTCACAGACAAATACATACATCCTTTGAGCAGATATCTGTAGCGCACTTTTTACTGCTGCAAAAAATAGTTGTGTACTAGACCTTAATGGTAGTTAATTGCTGCATATAAATGGAACAGTGCTTCTATTTACCTTTTGCCTTTTGCGGTGGATGTTTTATGTGATGTAATATGGTGATAGATATGTATGCAGTACTTGATTGTGTGATGCTTGTCAGTGAAAATTTATCCTGATAACAAGTACAGGCTTTATCAGGATCAGTTTTAAGCTTGGGCAAACTAGGCAGATGCATATGGGAGCAAACTGTTCTAAGCTTGACAAAAACCATGGCCATAAAGCACACAAGAGACCCTCTGTCCATGGCTCTGTGCTTGCCCTATGCAGGGCAGCCTCTCTGAGCACCGTCTTTGTGGAGCAGCTCTCTACTGTTCTGCTTCCTACATACTCAGCCTGCTACATGACCACCTGCTCACCCCTACTGCTGCTGGAAAGATGAGCACTGCCACAAAAGTGTGGGATTTTTGCCATGCCAATAATGAGGACAAAATAAGGTTTTTATCCTCATTTTTATGAGTAATAAATTTCAATTCTCCATATACTTCTAAGACTGTAAGCGCTGACTGTGTATTACAACCCTGCCAAACCTTACGTGTTTTACATGAATATAGTGAATGGATAGACAGCGTATGCAATTGAAGGTGTTTTTTCTTAATAGATTTGTGCAGTATGGAAGAAGCCTTAATGCATATTACATACTGTGCTTCTGAGCTGGAGGCCTGTGCTCCCTCCTGGAAGTAGACTTTCACCAACATCCAGTGTATTGCGTACATACAGACATTTAAAAAACAAAGTTTGAGGAGCTAGGAAACTTTAAATTTGTAGACTTTCCAGACTTGATAGGTTTATTTGAGTAATATTAAAAGAAAAGACTTTCTGACCCAAAATTCTATATATTTGATTTTGAAAAGCTTTCATATTGGTTTACTTTCATTATTATCAGATTAAATGCAAATAACTTGTGAGTAGCTTCCCCCTTTAAATCTGCAGCTTTAAAAATAAAAGGCAGTTTGTGGCTTATGAGCTTTACTGAACTGATTTCAGTGCATGCTTGAAAAATTTTACTCAAAATCTCCTAATTCCATGCATTGCTATACAGATAGGCCTAAGATCTGGCCGTAGAGCCACTGAGTCTCTTTGCAGATGTAGCGGCTTGCTTTTGTGCAACTCATGGCTGCTGTGGGCCCTCTGTTTATGGAAAGTCATTTTCTAGGCAGCAAACATTAACTTTGTCTCAAATTCTTCTCCCCGCAGGAAGCTGCACAAGCCTTGATTTATGCTGGGATGGCAGGGTCCAACTTGGAAAATATTCAAGAAAAAATAAATGAGTACTTGGAGAGAGTTCAAGCTCTCCATTCAGCAGGTGGGTAAGGAGCTTTCTAATTAGACCTCTGCTTAAATTAATTGAGTGGAAAGCCTTTCGGTGCTGTGAAATATATATCAATGATGTTTGCTCTGTTTTTCATTATTCTAATTTTCTTGTCCTTTGTGAAGGACCACAAATACAATGAGCACAGCAGGGCTTTGAATTCTGATACATCAAAAACGAAGCGGAGACTTACTTCTGAAGAACTTGGTGTGGATGTTCTTGTCTTTTAAATATTCTTAGGAACCACATCTGCAGAGTAAACATGAGGAAGTAATTAAATATAGCAACAAAAATTGATCAGGAACAAATCAAAACTCGTATCTAAGCCTCACCTGCATGGTGGATTTGAAGCAAGTGGGTTCTGGTATTTATGTAGAATTACTAACTTTGAAAGGGCAAAAGAGCTCTTTGTTCTTATAAGAGTTTCCTTGTTTGATCCAGTTTCAGTGTTTGTGCTTAGACCAAAACCTCAAATTTTTGCATATCTGCAATTTTCAGAATCATAGAATCACTTGGCCAGAAAGGCACTGTGGGAGGTCTACAGACCAATCTCCTGCTCAAAGCAGGGTAGACATTGATTTTTGGACGAGGTTGCTGGGGTCCTGAAAACGCCTAAGGACAGAAGTTCCCTCGTTTGTCTGGGCCCCTGTTCCAAGGTGCAATTGTCTTTCTAGTGAGTTTTTTAAATTATTTTTTTAAATATTTTTCGTTGGATTCTCCCCTGTTTCAGTTCATAGTGACTGGCTCTCATTCCCTTTCTTTGTACAGTAGCAAAGAACCTGAATCCATTTTCTTGATAACCTCGCAGTTACTGGCAGGTTGTTGTTAGGTTCCCCCCAAAAGTCATCTCTCCTCGTGGCTGGACAAGCCGTGTTCCCTCAGCTTCTTCTGAAAAGGCCAAGTCCCCCAGCCCCAACCATCATTGGGGACCCAAAATTGGCTGTGGTATTCCAGATACAGTCTACCGAGTGCCAGGTAGAGGGTGGTAATTGCTTCCCTCCATCACCTGGCTGTGCTCCTGCTGACACAGCCCAGGGTGCTGTTAGCATTCATCACTGTCAGGGGCCTGCTGGCTTGGGCTTACCCAAGGACCTGGGTAAGCTGTCCCCCAGGCCCTTCTCCACAGAGCTGTACCCTGTAGGGTGTTAATCTGTCCCAGACACAGGGCATAGCACTTGTCCTGGTTGAATTTCCTGAGGTTCCTGTCTGCCTGTTACTTTAGCTTGTCTGTGTCCCTTTGAATAGCAGCTGTATCCTTGAGTGAATCAGTTTGATGGAGTCTGCAGCCTTGATGAAAGTGTGCTCCATCTTCTCCTTCAGGTCATTAATAAAGGTATTAAATGAGATAGACATCTAAAGAACTTGTATATTACCATAGGTGTTGTGTTTTCACAAATGATGCAATATTTAAATAATTAAACATCCTTGTCCTTAGTGTAGTATGAAAGAGATTTTATTCACGTTATTTGACATGTGAAATATCCGAAGAGTGTATCTGTTCTTTGGGGAGGGATGGTGGTGGTGTTTTCTTGTCCTTGCAAAGACGTTTTTAGCAAAGTTTAGAAAGATTTGATTTCCAGTCAAGAAATAGATACTACCCGTCTGATTAGAACTGCTAGTGTTTCAGTACCATGTTAAAAATGTCTTTACATATCTGCTGCCATAGAAAGCTAAATACTTTCTTTTTCATTTAGTTCAGTCACAGAAAACAGACCCTCTGAAGTCAAAACAACAGTTGGACTTGGAGCGTGCTCACTTCCTAGTTACACAGGCTTTTGATGAAGATGATAAAGGCAATGCAGAAGAAGCTGTAGAGTTGTACACAGAAGCAGTGGAACTCTGTTTGAAAACAGTATGTTAAGCTACAGGTTAACTTGGTGGAATTATGTGATGGTAAGAAATTCTTCCACTTACACAAGTGACTGACCCTTAAAGGCTGGCTTAAAAATGGAGTACCTGTATTTCTAAAAACTATTTTCTAATCTTTTTTTCCCCACTGGTTTTTTTGGTGTTTCTTCCAGTCTTTATGTTATGTTGCTATTCAATGCTGTAAATTTATGGGGACTTGTGATTTATATGTTTTTTCTGAACTAGATTATACTAAAACCTGGAAATATTCTAGAACATTTTTCAGGTATTTTTTTGCCCTGGAGCAAATGCAACTAAAACAGAAATTAAAAACGTTTAAAACTGAAAATGGCTTGCTGATGTGTCAGCTATATAACTTTCTGACTACATTAAAGGAAGTAATTTAAGGGAATTTTCTGTGTATAACACTTTCTGAGAACATAACGGTCTACTGATGCCAAAACCAGTAAAAATACTACTTGATTACTCAGTGCTCAACATTAAAGCTGTTACAAGTGAATCAAATTCACACTGAAATTAATGGTAAAGATGAATTGGCTATTATGTAAATGATGGAGAATATAATTACAGGTACTGCTTTTTTCCTTCAAGTTCAGTTGCCTTAACTAACTCATTACAGGAAGAGTTCGCCATCATAATGTAACTCCACCAAGTCTGTTTTTCTTTTTCCCTTCTTTTCCCTTTTTATAATGTAAATATTTGTGGGTTGTTGGGAGGGGAATGTTACTTCTGCTACATGCTAGAGTAAAATCTTCTTTTCTCTGAATCCCATAAACTGGTTTTATGTAGGCTGAAAAACTTCTGGTGATAAATTCTACGCAGATCAAGAGTTAGTAGAACTGTTCTAGTTTTTCCACTTGAGCTGTTGTAGCAGAACATTTTCGGTCTATTACATAAAACATTGCAGCAGCATACCGTTTTTCTTCTGCTAAGTTCCTCCTCCTGTTGTATCGGTGCATGCAAATACTACTTACATATATTGAAGTTTGAAATTATCTCATACTAACGACTGCTTTTATCAAGTATTACTTTAGGTACAGATACTGCTGAAGTTTCTTTTAATCTTGCCTACCATATTATGTTAAGATGACTGTAGGTTTTATCCCTCGGGGTGATCAAAAAGTACCTTCTTCTTCCCAGGATGAAAGAAGATTGAAGGAGCTCTGCTATCTTAAAGCTTTGCTTCTGTCTTTCTCCTCAATATATTCAGGTGGAGAGATTTGTTTCTTCCTTACCCTTGACATACTTGGAGAGCAGCCATTCTTCCTTTTCTATGGCTGACTCCTAAATGGGTCTGCTGGTGTTCCATCTCCACTGCTTACTTTCATACATCTTTCAAAGTCTTTTCCAGCCAGGAACTCTGGAGTATAACTTATTTGCAAATTAAAATAGTTGCTTATAGAAGGTGTTTCTAGTTTTGTTTCTTGGGGTGAAGGTAGCTTGCCTTTTGTTTTCCTCACTTGACCTAGCTGACCTGGGAGAAATGGTCAAAGGTACAAAGCTAGAACCTGAAACTTGCTTCTGGGTGTCACAGGAGGAGCCACCCCTCATGTTGTGCCCCTTGCAGATTGTTTAGCTGCAGTAGCCGTGCTTCATCTGCAAGGAAAAAAAAGAAGCATAAGCTAGTAGTGTAAGTAACCTGTCATAGCTGACCTCCCAACTGGGAATAGAAGTTAGCATTCTTGATAATCTCGGTGCCCTGTCATAGATTGTTTTACACCTTAGATGTGCAAGAACAAGATTTTTAACTTGCAAGCAGTCTTGTTTGTATTTTATGAAATCAAACATTCACTTTTTTTTTCTCCCCTAAGTCACCATGATTATTTTTGACTCATTTGGGGAGAATTGGAACACATCTAAGCTCAGTAGTATACCTACCATTTGTTTTTTTCTTCTTTCTTCCCATGGTGTTTTGATATGGTTAATTCTTTTGGCAAATTTTTTGTGTGTACAATGTTGCCCATGCTGAAGAATTTTAAATATCAATTTTGTTCCATGACCATTCACTAGAACAGCAAAATGATATTTGCTTACTTAGTATACTTTTTATGCTGAGATTTTAAAAAAACATATTTGCTCATTTCAGAAGAGAATTGGAAAAAATAGCTAGTTACTGTTTGCTGTAATCTGTAAGTGCGGAATTTGACAAACAGACTAAAAGACATGCAGATTTTTTTGATGTGTAGCTCTTTCTTTTATTTTGCACTTAAGGCTACTGAAACTTCAGAAGCAGGCCTCCAGTCCAAACTGAAACAGCTGGCTCGACAAGCACTGGATAGGTAAGTATTGCTAATGTTAGTAAATGTACTTGCTGTCAGGAATAAGTGTACTCTCTGAGGTGGATTCTCAGTCTAGCATGTCTATTCTGTACTGCGGAGTATGGATTTTGGGTTGACCTAGCTCCTGTAGAGTTCTCCTGGCAGTTGGCTGCCAGCTGCTATACCACTAAATATAGTAGCTGTTGTGCCAACCCTCTGGGAATATTGGGACATGCTGAATCAGGAAAAGACTGTGTATTCGTTAGTACCAATGCACTACTTCAGTCTTCAAAGATATAAATCGGAGTACTGTACTACAATTTTTGGCTTCTATAAAAATGCTGAATTCAGGCCAGCACTAAGTCAAGGTATCAGCATCCTTTCATAAGGAAGACAGATTGAAAACTGGGAAATACTTATCTTGACGGTAGCAATCTGATTGTATGGGTAAATCTAATGGAATGGAGTCTACATCTGAAACAAGTTATACAAGTGTAAGTTCAATGTAACTCTTTAAATCAGCTGTATGATGGCAAATAACGGACTATGTTGGGCTAAATTTCAGTATAAGCTGGTTTTCAGCACTTCCCAGTCTGTGTTCAAAAAAAAAAACCTCTGTTTTGCATATATGTGACTATATGGCAGCTTAATGGAACAACAAGAAAATATGGCTCCTGAATACACAGTCTTCAAGCAGTTGAAATGCTGGGTTGTGAGAATGCTAGTGGGTTTTTACTGCTATTGTAGGTGCTAGACAAATTAAATCCTGAAGGTATAAGAGGACACAAATCAATTTTCTTTCTGTGTTTCAGTGGTCTTGTTCTGAGATTCCAGATAATGAACACTTACACAAGTTCTCCTATTAGCATAATTTTAAGGCAACAAAAAAAATCTAATGTGTTCTGCCAGAAATAGCTTATCTATGAGTTGGAAATGCTATGTTTTAATTGATTCTAGAACAGGAAAATAAAGAAGTAGCAGCATCAGAAATTAATTTTTCTTGGGAAAAGTGGTGTTGGTCAACTTGGGCATTTGTTCATTCCATTTAACATATTTAACATGAACCAAACGCATCAATAGTTGAACCATAACTATATTTTTATCATTGTTGTAGACAAAATGCATTTTTGTTTGCTTTAGAGCAGAGGCATTGAAGGAATCTGTCTCGAAGTCGTCTCAGAAGAAGTCAACTGCACCTAAGCCAAATCAGCCAGTCAGAACATTCTTCCCATTGGGACCTGATTTTTCTTTAAATGATAAACCACAGACAATCAGAGCAGTACAAGCTAGTGAATCTCAAGGTCAGAGATACACTGCAGAGGAGATTGAAGTACTCAGGTAAGTTGAAGACAAGTTTTTCCAAAATGTTATAATTTGTGCTCACATCTTGCACAGTAGGAACAGCTGAAGCATGAGGTATATAAACAGAGGATTGGAAAACCACCTCTTACAAACCCTATTGCTGGTATTGCCTACACATTAATAAATTCTTGTATCCTCTACGGTAATGTAATTAGTGGCTTTTATTCAGAGTATACCTTCTAGTTAGTATTTAGAAGACAATTGCTTGTAATTGACTGCCAGGATTATTTTTTCATAGCCGTATTTTTATATGTTATATATAACCTACTGGACTGAGTTCATGAAAGATCTGTCTCTGAGAAGCCAAGGTACAAAGATGTTTTTATAGATTATACAACTACTACTTCACTGGAAATTGAGGAAGCATAGTATTTTGTAGGACTATGACTTCCTTTTGCTTCGATTTTTTATTATAGGTGGAACAAGCTACAAATAATCCATAAAACCTTTAGCCTAACTTGTGAATCTTGAAAACTATCAAACATATCTTAAAAAAAAAAAAGCATTGTCTGATAGGTATTTCAACCTTCTGACTCCTCCCCATGCAATAAAAAAGATCATGATGATGTGAGATGATGCTCAACACTATCCAGGATTTGATCATAAAACATTTAGTCCGCTAGTTGACTTTAGGAGACTTAAATGGACTGAGGGTATGGTCATGGAAGATAGAAACGTATACATGTGTTGGAAATGTTGCAGGGCATTAGGTATTGTCTTTTTAAAATTTAACTTTTTTTTTCTTTTCCTCTTGTAGTGCCTCTGCAGTGAATGTTTCTAGTTTTGTGGATGGTTTGGGTGTGTTTTGTTTTGTTGTTGTTGTTTCAGTCTTGGAAGAGAATTTCTAGTTGTTTCGCATCTTTAATCATAATTTGTTTTAAAAATGTTTTGCATACCTTTTTCAGTTTTCTTGTTTGAAATTGAAATTGCATTTGCATTTAAATGACTTTTTTTTTTTTTAGAAAATGTTCTGTGTGCTTTAGTCAAAAATGTACTAATAAACATGTGAAGTATTTTTGTTATTGTTTGACAAAGTGTTACAAAATACTGCCCCAATTAGATGAAAGCTAACTGTTACTAATTGTTAATTGCTGTCAACTTATCCTGAGATGCTCCTTAATGAGAGGTTTAAATGATGTGAGAAATCCTATTTAGACAAATGTAGTTTTAAATGTGACTTTTAGAACTATGAAGAGGTTTGTGGCTGATAGTCATTTCTGTATTGGCATGGTGACTTGACCACAGGTATGTGCTTGCAGGATTAGTGACTGAGCCATCAAGTATTGCACATTTCAAACCCAAATAAATACAGTGGTGGTTTCCTTTTCAAGAGTTGTCTTGTTTTCAGAAGCACTGTGTCTTGTTAGTTTTTTAAAAACTAATTTTCTTACCACCTTCTGGAACTTAGTCTTTGAAAGGTGATAGACAGGTTTGTAACTGGTTTTTTTTATGACTTGCAGGAAGACTTCAAAAATTAATGGCATTGAATATGTACCTTTCATGAGTGTTGATCTGAGGGAACGTTTTGCCTTCCCTATGCCATTTTCGTAAGTGTGATTCAATTACTGAACTTTACTTATGTTTTTCTTTCCAAAGCTTTCCCATATTTGGTATTTCTGTGTTGTCTTTTGCAGAGTGTAAAATTGTTGAAGTAGGCTTTTAAGCATAATGCAGGCAGAGGTAGTTAAATACTACCACTTCCTTCTTCCAGTCTGATCTTAAAACTTCAACGTAAGCTGCTCCTGCTCTGCAGTACTTTTGCGGTTGTGCCTTCAGGCCTATAAAGACAATGTTATATTTGGCTTATTAGAGTATTGTGCTGGGCTGGCAACTTGGGTCCATTTCCTGATTCTGCTTCATGCTAATGAGTTTAGCTCCCTCTGCCTCAGTTACCTGTAAAATGAAGGTGATAGCTGTTTCCTCTGTAAAGGACTATTCTGAGGAAGAGTGATACATAACTGCTAGACGTTCATTCATGAGCAATAATAATATGTTACATAGCCATAATAGACAAAGACGCTTGAGATTGATGGGTTGTTTTTCAATTTTATGCTAAAGGCTTGTCAACCAGACAAGCCTCATAGTTCTGAAAAACAAAAGAAACTTTTTATTATTAGTTCATCATATTGAAATAAAGTGAAGAATTTGAGTTTCTGCTGGTGTAGAAGGCTTTTTGGAATTCCCTTCTCCTGTTCAGTCCTGTGTGAAGGAAGCTCTTGGGTTTTATTTCATGTTTTTAATATTTTTTTCTTTTTTTCCCTAAAAACCACAAACTTAGCGGTACTGTTCTTTGAAATAGTTTTACAGCTCTATATGCAAAGCTGTGTAACTGTTCTGCACATATTTTGCACCATCTATCAGACATATATGACACTGGACATACCATGAAAAGCTTTTCTAAACTGCTATTGATTTATTTCTACTTTTTTTCTTTCACATCTAGTGATAAATGTGGGAAGTTACCATTATCCCCCAAACAGAAAGCAATGTTTGCCAAGTGGGTGCGACCAGATGACATAACAAATAACCCTACGATGATTTATACTGTATCAAGTTTCAGCATAAAGCAGGTAAATTGTTCCTAAAGAGAAATGTATGCTGCTAGCAGCTTATTGCAGGGAACCTTGTTCAAAAAGGGATCCCCAAATGTGCAAGTGCTTTCCTTGGTTCTCATGAGATTAAAAAGTATCACTTCAGATGCCATGCATTTTCTAGCCATGAGAACAAACAGGTGTATTAGCAGTGGAAGTGAAAATCAGAATTTGAATTCCAGCTGAAAATCCTATTTTCCAGAAATAGCAGTAAGATCAGTATGAAAAAAGGCAAGGTGTACTCTGCAGCAAATTGTTCACTTAACTTACTGCATGGAAAAAATGATGAGCAAGATCTTTAAATTTTTATTTGACAGGAAGCAGGGTGGCCCTTTGAGAATAGTGGAAATGTCCTGCATAGTCTTAAGTTGCAGGCTATTCTGAAATCAGCAATAGATTATGCCATTGGATACGGTTTATATTACACAGCGTGTTTTGAGGAGGAGGGAGTAAGCATGAGTGAATGCTGAGGTATCTTCACTTGCCTTTGTCATTAATAATTCTAACTCTGGTTTGCTCTGTAGGGGCCTTGTGTTGAGCAAGCATACATTTCCTGCCTTTTTAGTAATAACTTTGCTTCTCTTGGTTTAAATCTTTCCCTTTTGAAGGGAATTACTAACTGTTGATTTTCCTTCCCTCCATATACCCCCTCGGTCTTTCAGTATCTAAGTTATTAGTATGTAAGTTATGTCCTGACTCGTTCTCTTTTCATTACAGACAATAGTGTCAGATTGTTCTTTCGTGGCATCACTAGCTATCAGTGCAGCATATGAAAGAAGATATAACAAAAAATTGATCACAAGGTAAGTGGCTGTTGCTTTCTAAGATCTTTTCAGGCTTAATACTACCAAGCTTTTGCAGTATGTTCTATGACAGTTGGACACAGTAAAAGCTAGCATTCGTTTCACCTTCATCTCCCTGGGACTCATGTGGCTTCAGCATTTCTGGGAGGGAAACCACCTATGTATGGATATGTATACAGACACTGAGGTCTAGCTTCAGATACGCTTTGAGGAATAATGAACAGTATGGAAGGTTTTGTTTGATTTTTAATAGAAATTTTACTTATAATGCTTTATAGGTTTATTTTCCTACTTTGCTATGCCAACTGCTGTGCAACAGGTGGTCCATCTTGCATCTCATTGTAGAATTAATGTTAACAACACTATCTTGTTCCACTTGACTGGTGTCCTGTGATAAATTTGGCACAGGTTTGGCAAACTCTGCCAGGAGCCCATTACCAGACCACACTGGTCTGGATTTTTTTTGTTTTAAACTATGCTTGTTAAAACTGAACTTAAATTCTTTTCAAGAGCAGCGAGTTCTGCACTGTCTTTTCCTTCTTCAAATGTTTGACTTGTCATTCAAGCAAATACTCTATACTACAGATATGTAAATACCATTTGTTTAATAGTAAGATTAATTTGTTTACCTTGCTTTTGTTGGAAAAACAATTAGGTTACTTATGCTCTTTTTGTTACTGTATTAAGCAGAGAACTGCAGCAAGAGCAAGGCCTGGAAAATAAAATCTATTTAAACATCATTGTCATTTTTACTAAATTTGAGTTGCACTTTCATTAAAAATTCCATATTTATGTTCAGTGTAAATTCCAGAAACAGACTATGTTAACCCCACTTTTTATTATTATCACTGTATGTACAGACAAGTCCTTCATGTCACAATTTCATCCTTTTTTTTTTTTTTTTAAACAGTATAATTTACCCTCAGAATAAGAAAGGAGAACCAGAATATAATCCATGTGGCAAATACATGGTGAAGCTTCATATCAATGGTGTACCTAGAAAGGTAAATGGTTTTGGGGAAATTTAATACTGTTACTGGTTAAGTCATATATTTTAAAGGCTTGATCTACTTCACTGTGAAGCTATGCTTGCATAGCAAAAACTTCAGATACATTTTGTTGGAAAGTAGTTTTTAATTGTTAAGCCTTTTGAGATTTGTTTTGGTTGTGAAGTATGTAACAGAATATAAATATTTCTTCTACAGGTATTAATGAAAACAGCCTTTCTCCCATAAAATTAATTTAAAAAATCCTTAGATTGCTTAAAAGAATTATGAAAACCATACAGGAACAAAATTGTGCATCCCATATTTATGAATAGGGTGTGCAAGTAATCCACTTTTTCACTCCAACTTAGAAAGGAAGTTACAGAACTAAAAAGTACAGAGAGGGACAGCCAGGAAGAGTATAGACATAGAATGACCATAAAGGATTAACTCAAATGACCACAGATTTTTAGTAAGGAGAGGAGATGCTTGAAGATTTGTGATAGAACTCCATAAACTCACAACTAACTTCATTTTCTTTTCAGTGCAATAAGTAAAGGCATAAAATAGTGCATTTCTTCATATAATACTTAACTGTAGCACTGATTATTGCAGATCACAGTGACTGAATGTTTATAGGAGTTCAAAAGTTGAGTGGTCATATTCATGGGGTGAGGGGGTAAGGGGAAAGTCCTCACAGGTTATTAATTGCTAAGATATAACCTCTGGGTCAGGAAGTCCTTGAGTTGCAAAATTCCAGAATCTGAATGTTTCAGGGAAGTATCATTTATGTACTTGCCTGGTTCTTAATACTCTTTCCAAAATATCTCCTATGATTGCCTTTTGTTAGGATGAATGACCATTTGCTCTTCTATGAAAAGGATTATTCTTTCCTGCAGAGATAGGATTTGACCAGAAAATGTGCTATGTTAGTAGCCCGTATTGGTAACAGACTAATGCCAATGTGAAATGGAAACATTTCTGTTCTGGGAAGCTGTTTCAGACCACTACAAAGAGTGCAGTAACAATCTGTAATAGTGCCAAATATATTCTACCTAATTTAAAGAAGAAATGTTAATACTTTCACAACTGCTGCTTTGGGTTGTTTTTCCTTTCCAGAGAGAAGAAATCTAAATCTAGAACTAGAGACTATGAAAGTGATGTGACACATAGTTTGTTTCCTTATAGATAAATAACTGTTCATTTTTCTGCGGGCTACCAAGCACAGTCCATGCTCTGTTTCCTAATTAGGTGAGGAATATTGTTAGGCTTTTCTTTACTTTTTATGCTTGTAATTGCAGTGAACTTTTATGCAGCTAATCTTTCATAATAGATATTAGACACTTCACAAGAGCTTATTGTCATCATCCCCATTTTACATAAGGCAAGGCAGGTGAGCACAAGTCACCCAGTAGGCCAGTGCAAGTAAGAGCTGGCAATAAAATTTCTTGTTCACTTGGGCAAACCACTGCAGGACTGATAGAGGTGCCCACATGTGAGAAAGATGGTCAGGTCTGGCTGTGTCTAAGAAGCTGTATATTAATGACAGTTTGGTTTTGTTTTTTAAATACTTGCAAAATGCTTTCTTAGCATTATGGTGATTTTTCATTTGTTTATTTCACACAGGTAATCATAGATGACCAGTTACCTGTTGATCATAGCGGGGAACTTCTCTGTTCTTATTCTAACAATAAGAATGAATTATGGGTATCACTAATAGAAAAGGCTTACATGAAGGTTATGGGAGGATATGATTTTCCTGGATCAAATTCTGTAAGTACCTATAGATTATCTCTAAGAGGCAAAAATTCCCCATAGGTAATATTTGGTCAAATAATATTCCTTCTAGTGAAATCAAAGTGAATTGCTTGGGGAGGCAAGTATTGGGTTTGATGTTTTCTTAAATTTTTTTCTCTTTCTTTCACAAATACGCTTAGCTGTACTTAATGAGATTTATTCTATCAAAATAGAATGAGCAAGACATCTTGATGGGCAGAGTTAATCTTAGTTCTCTAATGGCAGGATTGGCATTTATGGTTGGGAAATACATGTGTTTAGAGTCAAGACGAGAGTGTTGGGTGAAGTCATAAAATTTTCTTCTATATCAATACTGCTGATTTTGGTTTCTAACTATCATTCAAGATGTTCTCATTAAAGGAACAGGCTAGTCATTAGTACATGTATATAGTTGGAGCAAGTACTTTGATCTGTGCAAGTTTGTTTATCAGGTTGTTCCACTCATTTACATGAATAGGTATCTGGTTCCTATAATGTGGTTACTAAAGAAACAGTCATCGTACTGCAGCTAAACATGCAAATTACTCTTTCAAAGAGGGGCGGTTTACTGAAATAAGTAGCCCACATAACCTTCATTCATTACTTAGGAAGCATTTCTGATTTTAATTTAAAATTCTTTAAAATTTTAACAGGTTTTGTTGTTTGTTGGGGTTTGTTTTTTATTTCATGGTGGTGTTCACGTTCTAGTTGGTGTCTTGATAATCGCCTTCTTGGAGGGTATACTAAGTAATCATCACCTTTTGAAAAATGATTATGGAGACAAATGTGGTTTTGTATCAGGAGTAAATGTAGCGTATGTTTTTATTGGGCTGCTTTTTTTTTTGGAGGACAGAAGCTGGTGTGAATAGCTGAGTGTTATTCCTATTGTCGTCTTCTAACTTGCTATGTGGAAAAACAGCTTGACTTGTGACATTTAATCTCCACCCTTCCCGCCCCTCTGCTTTTGACTGTGTTACACCTTCCTTCTATCATCAGGATTACTTACTGACTCTGTTGTACTTTGTAATTCCTCAAGTTCCCACCCACCAGTGCTGGTTATTGACACTTCAAGCATTTATAGTCTCTGCTTTTGCTTTGGGGACTACAAAGCAAAAGAAGAGAGAATATTTCAAGGAGATGAAATGGGGAGATAAAAGTGTCTTTTTATGGAAATACATGTCACTGTCAGCTTTACCAAAAGAATTAAAAACCCCAAACCCTGAGCCTTAGAAGTAAAATTTAAATTATTTAAAATGCATATATAATAGCAAGGTTTCAAATAGTGCTTCTGAGACTGTGCTTTAAAAGTCTGTGATTCAACAAAATAAATAGAACACATCATAGAATTGAGCACAGTTGATCATTCTCATATGTTTCCATTGCTCTGAAATTCCAGTTTGTTTCATCAGTTCACTTTCCAGCTTGTTTTTTTGGGTGTGGTTTTTTTTTTGAGAGGCTATTTGGAAATTACGTCCTAAACTAATCAAGGAAGTTTTTGTTTGTTTTTGATATAGTCTTAATCTTGAGCCTTTTATGTATAGAACTATACTGTAACTTGTGTATACTTGATTTCTTTCAAGGCACTTTTATATTTGTGTACAGACATCATATGCATATAGATGGATTATCTATTCTGATTTCTTTCAAATGCTTGCATTTCAGAATATTGATCTCCATGCACTGACTGGTTGGATACCTGAAAGGATCGCTATGCACTCTGACAATCAAGCTTTCAATAAAGATAGTACTTTCAGAATGCTTCATCAGAGGTAGAAGTTTGTTCTTTCCTAAGTGATTTAAACGCTTGCTGTGTAGAAGCTGCATTACCACTGTAAAAGCAGTACAGTCACCACAGATCCTTCAATAGCATTTTGGTACCACTACAAATTGTGCTTTATAAAACCTCCATATGCTTTCTGGAAGAAGAAAAATTGAGGTGTTGGTGGCTTTGATAGAACAGGAAAGTAAAATATTGTAGAATTTTGTTTGAGGTGATTTTTCTTCACATGTGAAAACAAAATAGTAGCCCATTTCTTTATGAAGAAAATAGACTATAGAGTCAGAGAAGAGCATCTTGGAACCAATATACAAGTTAAAAGTGTTTAAAAGGTAGAAGGAAATGTGTTCTGTGTTCCCACACAGTTCCCCAGAACTTTGTCATTGATCCGCTGTCCTTAGTGAGCAGATGTAATCTAGTATTTCTAATTGTGTCACAAGAACTTGGTTATTATGCCGCCTTACTAAGTCTGGAGGAGCAGCAAAAGTCTATCAAAACTGCAGTATTGATCTTCAGACCTACCATAACAATTCTACTTATGATGAAAGATATAGCTGTAACATATAAATTACAGCTGGCAAGTACTTTGAGCTCTTTCAAAAGTCTTTTGTGCAACCAGTTTCTTATGTATTTCAATGCAGCAGAAGGGGGATATTCTGTTGACTGAAACATCTGCATTCATGATAGAAGAGTGTGATTCTTTTTCTAGAGTACTTTTTCAGTAGGTTAGGAGTTTGGTTGTCAACAACTTTTCAGATATTCTGGCATTGCAATTTGGAGGTGTGACTGCAGTTAGGATGGGATCTAGCCATTATAGCATCACTGTTGTTCACCTATGCTAGACTGAAAATGTGTTGATCCATAGTCCAGTGACCCTGTAAGCTGTCTAGGGATGCTGAGTATGTACTTGGTTTTTAGCATGGGCTGGGGAACATGCTAGTATGTCTTCCCAACAATAATTGTTGTGAAATTAACTGCAGTTGTTGTGAGTTGACAATTCATACCCGCTTGACAATTCAGACCCTGTAAGGCCTATGCTGGGGGACACAAAACTTTAGTGTAAACAGCTGCAAAAGTATAGAAGCATGAACTTCTCATTCTTCAGGTTTTGGGAAGTTTCTACAGAATCCTGGGAGTGTGACAGACTTCTTAATTTGCTATATGCAGTGATTGGCTAAATGTTGATGAAACCACGTTTGTGTTCAGATGAAGATCTGTGAAGAGTATCTTTAATAAGTGACACAGATTAAACTTCAGGTTGATAAATGCTGATTTTTACTTTATAATGAAAATAATAATTTTTTACTTAAAGCCTATACTTAAATACCAAAAGAAAATAGCTCCATTTTCTCAAGTTTTTTTGAGAGTGATTTCTGCTTACAAAAAAACCCCTGTATTCCAATTTTATAAAGCAGGGTCATGCTAATGGGCAGCGTGAAAACATACTATTACAGTGACTGGCAAATGTTAGTTTGCAACTTGCAAAATTTGAATTAAGGTTGAATTTGGGTTGATGATTGGACTGATGATCTTGGAGGTCTTTTCAAACCTTAATGATTCTACGATTCTAAGCTATTTTTCACCTCTTTTTGAACAGATTTCACAAGGGAGATGTCCTTATCACAACAGCAACAGGGGTGATGTCTGAAGAGGAAGGAGAAAAATGGGGTTTAGTTCCAACCCATGCATATGCAGTCTTGGACATAAGAGAATATAAGGTATCAAGTAAAACTGAAGATGTTTTCAGATGCCTGTTTGAAACCTGTGTCTGCAATGGGTAGCTACTGATTTTTTTGCTCTAATGGTTTATGTAACTGGGAAATTCCAGAAAACTTAATGATGCTGTATTTTCTTGAGCTATTCGTCAATATTCTGTATTAATTTAAATATAAAAGTTACCTTGACAAGATATGTTATTTTGTAAACTATTGTCAGCAATTTTATTTTATATTTCTGTAGGGACTTCGATTTCTTCAGTTGAAAAATCCCTGGAGCCACTTACGATGGAAGGGACGATACAGTGAAAATGACAGAAGAAATTGGACCCCAGATTTACAAAAATACTTGAACTTTGATCCCAAAACAGCTCAGAAAATAGACAATGGTAATTAGGTTTAAATTATCTTTTCAGATAATGTAATCTTTGTGGTGTATCCCTGCAGGAAGGCAGAAGGAAATGCTTAAGCACAAGGAGGGGGGGCATAAAACAAACACTAGAAACTAAACAGCCCAAAAGTTTAGGATGTATTTGTGTATTTAAAACTGTCATTTCGGGTTTGTCTGGGGTTTGAGTAATTTGGACTGTTAATATATCTCAAATTCATTGACAAGAAGTTATCTCTTTTCATAAGTGTTGCTATCAGCATCTGGGTGTGGGGGCAGTTCAGTGCAAACATAACATTCTGACAATAAGCTGTGTAATGCTGCTTTTTAATATGTGAATAGACGTTTTGTGGGTTTTTTCCTCCAACACTTGCAAATATGTATCAACATGCTTACTGTAATCAGTATTTATATTTGTCTTGCCTGTATTTGAGGTTATACACTGGAGGTATTGTGGGGGTTTTTTTCCCCTTGTATTACATTAATATGTCTGTAAACAAATCTTTATATACATTCTATTTCCAGCTGTAAGAGTAGATTGAGATCCATCTTTGACACAGTGGCACTACTATGTCGCTGTCCAGAGAAGCATGGAATGATGCTCTGTGTTGTCCTGTCCCATCTTCCCTAGGGAACAGCAGAGTGTAGCATCTGGAAAGTCGATGT
This sequence comes from Phaethon lepturus, assembly GCF_000687285.1. NCBI lineage: Eukaryota > Metazoa > Chordata > Aves > Phaethontiformes > Phaethontidae > Phaethon > Phaethon lepturus. The sequence continues at coordinate 69,238 of NW_010530559.1, read as the reverse complement.
GGGTTTGCTGGTGGGAAGGCAGGCTGCTGACAGTTTAGAAATTCTGCAGAAGCTGTGTTTTATGTTCAGAAAGAGATGTCTGCTCTTTTTATAGTGTCCTACTTGCTGTGTGTTTACCTTTTGTTCAGTGCCACTTTATTTTCATGACAGTAGGCATCCAAAACCATTAAATTATAACATTTAATGATGAGCCTCATGCAAATGTGTAAGAAACACTTTTGATTTAAACATAAGACTATCAGCCCTGGCTTTGACAGTTATGAGAGACTAGCTCACTTATTTACTGAGGCATTCAGTAAGGAATTTATATCTGTAACATCTCGTAATTAAAATTTATATAAAATAACATTAACAATTTTAAGGGAGTTGTTTCTTCTGACTGGATTTACATTCTGGTGGTCTTGTCTAAATGTGTAGCTATTCTGACTGTGTTGGGTTTTTTTAGTCCTGCAAGATCTGCAATTGCCTATGTCAGAGGCTTGAGTTATAAGGTTGTTACCTTTTTGAGAGTTCATTTCATCAGGAATCTGTTGGCTTGCAGGCGTTTTTCTTGGTTTAACTTGTTTGCTTTGGGGGTTAAGATTAAATTTGGAAATCTGGGCAATGCAGATGTTACTACTAAGTTTTACAGAAATGTCTGTTTATATAAGCGCCTGGAAAGAGACTTTTGAAAACCAAGTAAAATCAAGGTGTCTGGTAAGGAAACAGTGACAGCATTTCCTTTTTAGGTATTTTCTGGATTGCCTGGGAGGACCTGTGCCAGTACTATGATGTTATTTATTTGAGTTGGAATCCAAGTCTCTTTAAAGAATCTACATGTATTCACAGGTTGGTCCAAGAAAAAAAAACTTTGTGTCAATATCTGACTAAATGTTCTGATGTGGCGTTTCCTTCCTTCCATTCTTCCTAGTTAGAGCTGAAGAGATTGGAATCCAACTATGCTCCCTTAAGCCTGACTTTACACTTTTAAATTCTAAGCCCAGGCTTTGTTTTTTGACTTTCTATAGCATCGATGAAACTCCAGTGACCCTTTTGATGATGAGTGGACCTAAGGTTATGTAAGCAGATTCTGACCTCAGCCCCACATTTATCAGACTAGAAATCAGATTTTTGCACGGTCTGTATTTTGTTTAAGCAGTCGCCAGACAGTGCCTGAGTGACCTAGCTTTTACTTGGAATTCATTTTCCTGAACAGTTGCAAGTAATTTGTGCAGTGCATATTGTCTTTACAGGGTGTGTTTACCTAATTTGTTTTTTCACCAGTCATAGTTATCACAAATAATCTTCCTTGTCTGCTGATTTTTTTTTTTCTGAACATGATACCTATCTCCTACCTAGTATCCACCACATTCTGTCTTTTTGTCATACAGCTTGAGGATAAGTGTGTCCCAGTTTCTGAAAGCAAGGGTTTCTCTCTTTTTCCCGCTCCACCATACTGCACTTTGCCACTGCTTCCACACTGTTTCTGTGTACATCAGCTCTGCACAACCTCCTTCATCCATAGTACAACTGCTGAGTTTTCTTTGTAAAGACTCCTTCCATCTTTTTGATAAAATTAATTCTAAAATACACAGGGGTCATGTAACAAGATGAGGTAATGTATATGCTCATCTACTAGTCTGTCTTTATATTATTAGTGATCATTG
>NW_010530559.1:56575-67561 GCF_000687285.1 Phaethon lepturus | reverse complement strand
GTAGGGAAATAGCAATTGCACAGTGGCAATTGCCGTAAGAAGTGGGTAATGATGGTGGTAATTTGAAGCTTAGTTGATAACGCAGCCTTCCACACATGCTGTTCAGTATTAAAAGTGTGGGAGGGTCAGTGGGACTTAGGAACAGCTTTATCCGCTTCTGTTCCCAGAGTGCTACGCTTTGCTTTCGGTCATCAGCACTTTTTGGTTTTTCATACCTTATTTTCCTTGTCTAGACTGTTCATGAGGCAGCAGGCAGATTTTGCAATAGGGTAGCTCAAAGATTTTTTTTTTTTTTTTTTTTTTTTTAACACTTCATGCAGGCAGCCTTCCAAACATAAAAGAGATCAAATTTTTAGAAGAAAAATTATCTGAATAAAAAACTGAAGGGGGAAAAAAATATGGCAAGATCTTGGAACTAACCATAGCTTACATACGGAGTCTTACGGTTAAAAAAGCATAGGTGTTTTGCCCTTAATATATGTGGTGTGTGCAATCATCACAGTAATTGGCTAGCCTGGGCTCCCTAAATGGCTCAGCTTTTTCTGTGCTTTGTGTGGTTGCAGTCACCATACCAGACAGCCAAGCTGTTTGTATTTAGCATTTTTTATCATCACACTTGTATTGTAGTAAAGTAATTTATAAAAGAAAATTGTAAGATAATGCTTTTGACACTAATGTGTTATATAACCACTGTCATAGACCAGCAGAAAATTGGCCTTCAGTAACTTTGTTACTGATACTAGATAGCTCTATATATAGGTAGGATTTGGAGTTAGGTTTCAAAGCACAAATTAATATCTTAGCTAATAACGTCTGTCTCTGTTACTTTTAGTACTTGGGATGCAAAGCAAGGTCCAGTGAAGGATGCCTACAGCCTGGCCAATAATCCCCAGTACAAGCTAGAGGTCCAGTGTCCTCAAGGTGGTGCTGCTGTCTGGGTTCTGCTTAGCAGGCATATCACAGATAAGGTGCCAGCTTCTTTTTCGTACATTTTCTGTATTGTGAGTTCTATAATAATCTTCCATAAGTCTCTTTATATGGCTTTCTATGTTGTTAGTATATTACTGCTTATATTTTCATGTTCAAGTATGTACATCTATGTATATGTATAAATTTTAAATTCATCAGGTACACATAATTGTATACAAGATTGTTGAAAGAGACCCAGAGTAAAAATTTGAGTGAGGTGATTATATTCTCCACCATAAAGGTAACGAAATAACTCTGAACTGTTATAAGTGAAATTAGTGGCAGTTTGTTTATTTCAGGGTTTTTTTTTTTTAAGGAATTGGATGAGGTATCTTTAGTAAATACAAGTATCGGTGATATGGTGATCGAAGGGGATGATAGAATGCACATTTGATTCTGCTTAAGCATTAGTTACATTGTACACTTCTGTGTACAACTCTGCTTGATTTGTGGTTTTTGTTTTGTAGGATGACTTTGCACACAATCGGGAATTCATTACAATGGTTGTATACAAGACTGATGGCAAAAAAGTTTACTATCCAGGTTAGTGTACATTCATTGTCAAGAAGATGATGTTAGAAATAAATGAAGAATTGCAGAGGATTTTGTGGGGAGGAAAGGCACTTTTTGCTTTAAAACTAGATGCCTCACTCCAAGAGGTCAGTCTTCTGAAAATAGTCATTTAGCCCTGTTTGATCACTTTCAACAGTCTACACTGAAGGAATAAACCGAGCTGTACATGTTGGAAGCACGCGAAGAGGTCTACGTAATCCTGCTGACACTTTATTTGGCACAGCATTTTCTTTACTGTTCTGTTGATTTTGCAGTGGCGGTAGTTAATGCTTGCAGGGAACAGATGTTGTGCTTCTGTTTATTTGATAGTATAATTCTTTCCCAGATTTCTGAAATTATTTGAAAGTTCATGGCTTCCACTAAATGAAAATAATCAAGGTCAATTGTTCTATGAACTTGGCTTAGCAAAGTAACTAAGCAAGCTCGTGAGATACAGCTGAACACTTCAACATATTTCAAAGCATAATGTATGGAATATTTAAGAAAAACATTTAGATGTTCAAATTTTAACAAAATATTATTCTTGGTCATTATAGGTCAGATTCTACTCACCTTGAGAAGAAGGGGCTTGGCTTTTGGAGCTGCTTTGTAGCTGCAAAAAAGCCATGCATGTTTTATTTCAAGACACATAGCAGCTCTGAAACACAGGTTGACACACAGAAAGTAAATGTAATGCCCAGGCTGAATAGATAGGGTAGACTGCAACTTTAAGGTGGTGCTAATAATATCATATTTTTATTTATTCTTTACATCAAGTTAGAGATCTCTGTAAAAACATTCCTTGGAATAATTCAGTGAAGGTACATCGTAACACAGGTAGGATTTGGCCTGTTGCTTTTACAGAGAGGGACCCTCTTTAGAATCAGGATTGCATTCAGGTAGCTGCTCATGCAACAGGTAATGGCAACAGTTAATTAGAGAGTAGCTTTTAAAGCTCTTTTCACCAGAGTGGATTTTGTTCGGTTTTTGTCCTATTGGAATAACTGGTAAGGATTGCATTGTTCATCTCTGGTCTTACTCAGTCAACGCTGCTGACCAATTCCCCTAGAATCCAAGCTGTCTTTCTGTGGAAAGCATCTGTTGAGATCTGACCAAATCATCATCTGTTTTTGCAAGAGCTGATCTTTGTTAAAGCATCTGCTTCTTATAGCCCATGACATGCTTCTGGTGTTGCTAGTACTTGTAGCAGTGCTTTTTTTACATGCTGTCTTATTGAAAACATTCTCAAGTGGGCAAACCAAACACATTTGTGTAGTGGAGGGAGTTGCTCAGCTGTGCTTGAAAGAGAGTCTTCCAGCAAGACCACTAGCAAGAACTGGATGATTCATGTGTATTGTCTTGCTACTCAAACTCTTTTATAAACTTTTAATCTCACTATCTCAAACTCATTTAAAACCTTTTTCCATGGAAATAGATTGGTCAAGCTGCAGTGTATATATACATATTTTTACCATCTGTTAAAATTAGATCAGAACAAAGCAGGTTAATCCTTTGGCAGTGAGGCTGAGATTTCCCATTTCTAAGCTTCTCATTGTTTTATATTAGTCCTTTCCCCTCTCCCATGTTGCTTTATGGAACAAAAAAAGGACCTGATCCAGGGCCTATTGAAGTAATTGGCTAGCCTTGTTCCTGCTTCACTGAAATTAAAACAAGTCTGCAAAGAACCAGTTAGAGGCCAAATAACAAATTACATTGTCTAGTTGTGAAAGCAAATATTTGGGATGTTTATAATAAGTACCGCATGTGTGTTGGTACTGGGATGCAGGTACATCAGCATAATGATCACAAGGATTTGGAGAGACAGAGAAAGTGTGTATCAGTTAGTTAAAGAAGCTAACATGTTTTAAAGTCTTATTTACCCACTGTCCAAAGATTTTGGCAGCTGGTGTTCTGGAACTCTCCAGACAGTGGAGAAGGAACAGCCTTCTCAGAGATTTTTAACGAGTGCTCAGACATTCCTTCTCTCTCTCTCTCTAAATTTCAACATTACTCAAAAGCAGACCTCCTGTGATTGTGACGTTGGTGGGAGATGGATAAGCAGTTCTTGCAAGTCACAGGATTTAAGCTGTACTTTCAAGTGCAGAATTTGTGTCCTGTCGTGTGTGATGTACCTCCCCTGAAAATGATAGCTGCTCTTAAGGTTTTCTGTCCTTTTTATGAACAAATCTTGAGGCTCTGTTCTTCTGAGAGCACTCAAGTCTGCTTACAGACTAACCTTAGTACCAACTTTCTGACTTTCCTGGTAAAATTCACTGATCTAAAACGACTTAGAAGTTTAGCAAGCTGGGGGATGTTTTGATCAGGGAAAAGTGTTCATCCTTTTCTTTTTCAGCTGATCCTCCTCCATATATCGATGGTATTCGGATCAACAGTCCTCACTATCTGACCAAGATAAAGCTGACCTCTCCCGGGCCCCATACATTTACCTTGGTGGTGTCCCAGTATGAGAAACAAAACACTATCCATTACACTGTCAGGGTATGTAGTGTTGAGTTCATAATGCATGTAAACAATTAAACTATAAAGTGTCCTTTATTTGTAAGTCTGATTTAAAAAGTGTACTCGTGGATCGATATTGTTATTTTTGGGGAGGGAGGCTATGAATGATGGAGCAGAAACACTGGATGAAGTGCTTGATAATGTTCTCCACTGTAGTTAAGATGATATAGTGTGTGTGGTCTTAGTAATGAAATCAGATGAAGAATACTTTTCTAGAATTAAAAAATATCTGTGTACAGGCAGAGCATTGGCTCTCTGTGTATCCAAAATAAGCCTGTTTCAGATTCCAGTTAAGATTGAAAATTTTGTGACTTCTTTAAATCCTTGAACTCAGTATTTGGGTTTTTCTGTAACTGCTGAGTCATGTGATGATCAATGCCAGATGTCTCTCTTTTGCACTGGAAAAAAGTAAAATGCAGATTGTTTCCATTTTGCCTTTTTTAATAAAAATTAAATAGAACTAAGCCTTGTTAGTCCCAGCACTATTGTGGATTTTTTTGTTTCAGATGGGGTCATCTGATGAGTAATAGGCATGTAGTGAACAAGTATCTAAAAATCATGTGTAGGCAATTCTGCTTTTTTTTTAAACATGTCATGATTTTATATGAAAAGTGCAAGATAATTTTTTTTTTTTTTTTTTTTTTTTACAACACAGGTGTATTCCTTGTGCAAGTTCACGTTTTCCAAGATTCCTACACCTTACACCATTTCCAAACGGGTAAAGAAATGTTTTCTTTCATGGGTCACTGGATAATAATTCTGGTTGGGCTCTTCCCTACTTGATATGTACAAGGTTTTTAAATATATTTCTATACTACTGCCCAAAAATGCCAGCTTAGACCATCTAACAAATGAAAATTTTTAACTAAACCTTAATCTAAGCATCATTAGCACAAGACCTGTACTCAGGTTACATACAGTTTGCCAAACAAGTAGCTGCATGGTTAGCATAATTCATACCAACACAGAAGTCCTTGGGCTGACTCACTCTGTTCACACCAGTCTGTAACGGTGGCTTAACTGTCACTGGCATCTGGTGTATAAGTTCCACCTTAGTTACAGAGCGTGTTGTTATACCTGTACCATTGCAGGTACACTGTAAAGCCTTCGTAGAGTAGAGTGGCCTTTAGAATAACCACCTGTACCCTGGTAAGTAATTACTCTGCAGAGATCAAATTGTGCTAGTACTACTGCAGGGTAAAAACCCTGCAAGAGCGTTCCTCATTTTCCCTTGAGAGAATTGTGGGATTTTCTTGGAAAAACTCCTGGCATGATGGGACAAAATCAGCAATGGCAAACCAAAGGCACCAGTAATAAGACTGTGACTGTGACAAATGGACTTAGGATGGCAATATCGCAATAAGTTATTGTTCCTAAATTTTGCTAAGACTTCTCAAAGGTCTGTAACCACTGGGGTTAGCACTCTCATTGCCAAACAGGATCAAGGCAACATACCCATGGTATATTTCACTTAGAAATGCTCCCTGAGACTACAGCAGCAGGGGCAAGAGCAAAAAATTTGACTGAAATTAAGTCAGTAGCCCAGGCAGTTTTGGGGCCAGCTGCTGTTCGTATTTCAGCTGTCAACATGAGCTGCAGTTATACCTTCAGCTGAGGTATAAATATAGCCAAGAGCTCAGAGGGTAAAGTAACTTGCATGTATTTTCATGTATTAGCAATTTTATCCTCAAGAAGGAATAAGCCAGCAGCTGTTAACTTTAATCTCTGTACCTACCGTGCATACTCTGGGGAATCCTATTATGGGCAGATGTCTTCTGTCCAAACAGTAACTTCTTCAGGAAGAGACAAACAAGGCTAGTTTGAGCCACGGTGAAACAGTCCATTTTCTAGGACACTTGTGTCTGAAGCCAAGGATTACATTACTTTGTGTGGTCAGGGGGACATAGTGGCTTGCAGCTAGGCTCTTGAGTTCTGAGAGTGTTTTGTACCAGCTGTTATTTCTGGAACAGCCCCTTAAAGCTAACCTGGTCTGGAGAACGGTAAGTGGCTAGAGGGATTCCTGGGAACACTGAGACAATTTGCTTGGTACTTCTGGAAACCATTGTCATTTTTAGCTCTTGAAAACTGGGCTTAGTTTGGGGGAATGCTTTAAGAGGTCAAAAACTCACTGGAGGTGACCAGCCTGTTTGAGGCAGGACATCTGTTTTATGTTGTACTATGTTTCAAAAGAAAATTAAGTATGTGGAAACCTCCTGTTAATTATTTGAAGATGTCTGTCTAGTATTCAAATAAAAAAGGCATGTTCTAGCTATCCAAGGCTGGCTCTGTCTTTATGGTTAAATATCAAAACTTAGTTGCCTGTGCTTAATGCTTATTTGGTGCCTGCTTAAGCAGTCATCGCACTTAAACACAACCAGATAACTAATTCACAGTTTACCAATAAAAGCGATTTCTGTTAGATGTCTTATATTGACGTTGAGTGGCCACCTCTGGGGCTCCTCAAGCCCTGGGAGGATTCCTGTAACTAAGTGCAGCAGAGGTGGAAAAGGCCTGGCAAGCTAACAGCACGCAGCAGTTTTAGGTTCCTGAGTAGTAGCATGGTGGGGGGAGAAATCCCCCTTGCTTCCAAACTTGACATGTTTGAGGGTTTTGGACACTGAGTAAAGAAGCTAAATCACAGGAAAAAATGTTGCTCCTTGCTAGTTTGACAGAAACGGGAGGGAAGTAACATAGGAGGAATGGATCTAAGCTATAAATTTGTGTGAATGCCTGGCATGTCTTACAAGTCTAACCTTTCAGTTTAATGACTAGTGGGAGGAACTTGCGAACAGATGGCCTGTTTCTCAAACTCTGAGCAGCATTTTTCCTCTTGTATGTCTTTGTGGCATCTGTCCTTAGGGATATCTTGGCCCTGTAATGCTGGTTCTGAGTGTATAGAGGTGAATGGACAGTGCTGGAGGCAGTGATTTCAAAAGGAGAGGTTACAACACAGGTCGCGTGTACTTGCTGTACCGCTGCCGTTTGTCATTTAGCACAACGGAGGAGTCTTTGAGAGGAAAAAAAAAAAATAGCCTGCATAGTCCAGTAGTTATGGGATAGATAGGAATGTAAATCCTTTGTTAGATGCAATATGTCATAGTTACAAACAGTTACTCAGTACTGATTAAATATAAGCTGAAAAATACAGTGGACTTCTAAGGGGTCTAAAGCTTTGATCAAGATGGGTGGAGGACTGCAGTGAAACTTTCTGAATACTTAACAGTTGAGTCTTTCACTTGCACTTTAAAAAGTAGGGAAGATTACTAAAGTTGGTGATCTCTAAAGTGAGAGGAGCCTCTAGCCTTGTTTGTGTGTATAAATAAGCAATACAGATCCTCAGGATATAAAGTATTTTCTGTACTTCTTTCAGGTTAATGGACAGTGGAAAGGTCACAGTGCTGGAGGATGTGGCAATTTCAGAGACACCTACAAAAATAACCCCATTTATCAATTCCAGCTGGACAAGAATGGGCCTTTACTAATTGAACTACGGGGACCAAGGTTTGTAGAGAATAAGCGTGCACCAACACAGCGAGAGTATTACATGCTAAAGATAAACCTTTTTCAGTATCTTCCCTGGGGAGTGTGGTAAGCTCCCTGAAAATCCAGAAGACAAGGTAGGAAGGTGGCTCAGATTTAGTACTGCTTATGTTTCTTAACTGCACCAGCAACAGTGATTTAAACCTGCATGTTTGCTACTGAGGAAATCCTTGACCTTCTTTCTCTTTAGTTTTGGGGTCCGAGCAGAGCTAGGCCCTTGCACAGGAGGGAAGAAGGTACAAAGGACTGTTTCTTCCTCTTAAAACTAATTATGATCATAATTCCTTTTGTAATAGACCTAATATGGAGGACACTAAACCCTTAAAGGCTGTCAAATACTGGCCTATGCAGTAGCTTCAGCTCTGAAGCTCTGCCTCTAGCTGGCCAGGAGAAGTATTGGCTATCAGTGCCCTATAGAGTAGACCTGTGCAGGTCAAATTCCTTTGGCGAAATGCATGATCTGCCTCAAAATACCAGTATACAGCATTTCTAAGTAGCAGCATCTCCTGACCTGCAGTCAAGTGTTTATCTTTTGCAAAGCTGTACACTGGGCCCTACAAATTGGCAGCACTTCTTTGCCTGTCCTCTCCTCTTTGAGGAACCCCCTTCTCTCATGAAGTGAAGATGAGTGCAAAGGTGTGTCTCTACTTTTCCAGTAACTGAGTGGGGCTTTTGTATGCATTTTTTTTGGCACTTGCAGATCATGTTTGGGTAGTTTGAATGACAGGGGCAGTGGTGCCTGTCACATGCATTAACAGGTAGTAGAGAAACTGCCCCAAGTTAGAGTGCAACATGAGAAATTCTGCTGAGGTCACCGACATTGATTCCTCTGACAGTGATCAGCTCAGAGCCCAGGATCTGTGCCACGTGGCACCAGAGTATGTCACCACAGGTTTAACTACTTGAAGTCTGCTTAAATGCAGAGGCAGACTTCTAGCAGGCGTTTTCCATATAGGCGCTAGTTCTGAACCTGAAATGTGTTCTGTCTTCCTCCAAATTCTACACTCATGTCAGAGTAAGTTTGACTTAACATATCTCTCACAAATACGACAAAGCTTGTAGATATCTTCCAGTTACACTGTGTCATTTTTTAATTAATAACCCTCTTCACAGTAATCCTGATGACCCAAATAACTTAGTTAAGTCTGTCACATCACTTGCAGGCAATACAGCGTTGGTTTTGAACTCGTCACAGTCTCAACAATAGGAGATCCTGGTTCCCATGGCTTTCAGAAAAAAAGCAGTGGTGACTACAGGTAATACTGACTTAATGAAGTCTTAGAGGTTTGAAACGTACTTCAGATCTTAGTTCTAACAGGTGGTTTCTTCAATCATAGGTGTGGATTTTGCTACTTGGAAGTGGAGAACATATTTGCTGGAGTTTACAACATTATCCCCACCACATTCCTGCCTCAACAAGAGGGTCCTTTTTTCCTAGATTTTAACAGTGCTACTCCTCTTAAGGTATCGCAGCTGCAGTGAGGAGACAGATTTGTGCATTACTGTTTAAGGAGGTGATTTTGATCTGTCCTCCAGTCTGAGAACAGGTGAAGAACTCTTACTACACATGTACATAACAGAAAATTACATTCTAAGTTAAAGCATGGAATCACTGATTGGCCAGTTAATTGCGGTAGAGAGTTAGCTGTAGCTTTTGCTGCTATGGTATGGGAGTGAGCACTGTTCAACAGGCTTGTGAATGGGCTAAAATGCTTATATTCAAATGAACTGGTAAACCTCAAATTTATTGCAATTTTTCCACACTTCAAAGTCTAGTGAGTTACGAGGAAATACTGATGTTGGAATTCTCTTCTCCCAAAAATACAGGGTATATGGGTTTAAGATTTTATTCTTAAAAGTAAACATATAAGAAAAAATATTCCTGTGCATTCTGCTTATCCAGTCTCAGGACCAAATAGCTTCTACTACATATTTGTGCTGCTATCTTGAATGTTTTCAGCATTGAACTAGTTCTCATATCTAAATGTAAATTTACTACTGCTGAGCAAGTAGTATTCCAGACTAACATGCTCCGTTTATCTAGAACGTGCATATAGGAGTAAAGGAAAAGGAAGATTCCTGCTTTAGCCATTTCTAAAAGAAAAGCAATGGCTTCACTCATGTTTCATGTACTTTGAGAGCTGTCATTTCATATCTGTATTACTTTATACATAATATTACAGCACAAGGTACTCGATGACTTTCTTCGACTAGCTGCAAGACCTAGCTTGATGCAGATCAGCATTGAAATCAGGAGGTTAGCCAGCAGTTGCGTACAGACAGGGCAGCACACCCTTCATTTAGCAGGCGTGAAAGGTTTTCATCTAAAGCTGTGCTATAGGATTCTCTTGCTGGGGGAGGAGGTTAGGGAACAACCCACTATCAGCAGCCCAGCAAAGAAATGTTTTATCCTCAACATTTTTGTTGGTATTCAGCTTGCAAGGGAAAGGTCACTTAAACCTCTCCTCCTAATAAACCACAGCCACAAGAAATGCGCTTGCTCATCCCATTATATAGGATCTCTTTTAAAAGGCACCTTTTTCCTTTAAGTTGAAACCAGCGAATGAATTGAGCACTCGGCTAGTGTCATCAGGAGTAGGGTCAAAGTTCTTAAGAAAATAGTGGAAGTGGGATTAGTCTAGAATAAGATCTTTTTTTTTTTTAAGAAGCCTACTATCTATCTCTGCTTTTCCTCCAGAAGATCTATGTACATTCTATCTGAAGAGGATTCAAGACAACCACGTTTTTCTTCTTAATTTAAATACTAACTGCCTCACTGATCCTAAAATACAATGTTTTCTGTCTTTTTACAAATGGCAGCCTTAAAATTCCACTATTTTTGACAGGTGGGGGAGAGGGTGTTTTTAAAACAGTCATAGGAAGTTCTTTGCTATTCCTGTTGGCTTGGCAGCTTTCCAAGCAAAAAGGTAGCATTTAAATCTTTCTTTAAAGGCACAGGTGCCATTTGGTCATTGGGGAACTGAGCACACATATGCTACAGGAGCACCAGAAATATTATCATATTAATATCATAACAAGGCTAAAATTCTTCCTGTAGAAGTCTGCTGTTAGTCCTTTCCAGAAAGTACAAGATCCCTTTTTTGTTTTGTTTCCTTCATCAGACAGCTGCTTAACAAATGTCTAGCTTTAAAAGGGTGCTGAAAGCACAGGCCTTTCTGACTGCCGTTCTCTCAGAGACCATCTGGGCTAGGAAATTTGTGACAAGTTTGTCACAGTGTGACTTACCTTCTCTTGCAGGGAAGTTTCTGATGATTGTTGCACAAATCAATACAGGGAGCAGCATGGGTACAAGCTGAGCAAAAAAAAAAATTAGGTTCTTTGTGGTTATCCTTGGCTTTTGGGAATATGCGCCAAAGGACTGCTACATCCTTACAAAATTAAAAT
>NW_010530559.1:45598-56544 GCF_000687285.1 Phaethon lepturus | reverse complement strand
TTCCCTACAACTTTGTGTTATGTTTTTAGCTCAGGCTAAACCAGTGTGGCAGTGGAGTCTTGCATACATTTTATCACCTGTGAGGTTAGAGGAAGTTAGGAAGTCTCAACGGAGTAGATTTTTGACAGTACAAAAGGCAGATAGCAGAACTGCCAGCTTTCAGTGATAAGTTCTTGCACATCTTCAGCTGTTTGAGATCAAGCTGGTAGACTTGCCTACAGTAAAATCTGCTATTCTTCTTCTGTAGTTGGTTTCTATACTGCAGGAAGGGTTTTTTCTCCCCCCCAGCCCCCTCCCTCCAAGCACAAGCTAGTGCCAAAAGCTTCTGCTGGATGAAACAAACATAAGGCTCAACTTCCATGCTGTACTGAACTAAAAGCAAGGACTGTACTCATTCAATTAAGGCGTCAAGGGCAAAGGATCCTGTCTCCACCAGGATACACTAACACTTCTTACGCATACGGTACAGTCAGGGGAGTGGGCTCATCCCCGTAACTGCACAGGATTTAAGCTTAGTATCAGTGTCCTTTATAATGCAAGTCCTTTTCAAACATTGCACCTACATAGGCTACTAGGATACAATCACTGTATGTTTCCCTTCACCTATAGGACAGAACACTCAGGTGGAGTATTTAAAAGGAAATATATTTCTAAAAATAAGCCTGCAGATTCTGGTTGTGGCAAAGTAATTTTACATCAAAATTTTCTTGACCTTTTTTCTTAGAACAAAAATTGTTCATGTAAACATTTAAGATTTGCTTTGACATATTTTTTCCACAAATAAATCTGGAAAAATTATCAGAGTTAAATGATCCTTAGATTATAACAGCCTCAGACCAATATCTAGGTTAAGTTCCCTCCACCCCACCCCCCTCACGACCACCATTTAGCATTTTTGATCCACGTGACAGAGAATAGTAGAAGCTGATGTGAGCATGGAAGTGTTCTGCAGCAAGACTTTGAGATGGTCTCTGTGTGTGCAAAGATTGAAATAGCTGCACAATGGCTCAGCCCACAACAATGGTACATCAGTCATGTTACTTTACTTCCAGTTAGGCAGTCATGCATCTCTTGACCCTTCAGTCTTCTCTGCCTGTAAACATGCAATTCAAGCTTTTAAGCTATTTAGAATTAAGTTTGTGTACATATTAGTAGAGATTTTCATCCCTTGGTCAAAAAGGACATTTAAATTGTTTGATAATACCAAAGACCAGTAGAAGTCCTAGGTTAACATTTGCTTTGTGCATTCTCACTTCAGGGCAGCTGAAGTGATCACATATACTTTGATACACCAGAGGCTTATTTTTATACCCATGAAGGCAGCTACCATCATGTTACACTGCAGAATGCAGAAAGAGCTCCAACTGGAAAAAGCTTGTTCATTTTGCCTGTACTCCATAGTAATGTATGTTCATTTAATTTTGTCATATTTATAATTATGGCTTTTATGAAGTTTAAAATAAAGTGAGTTTTCCATTAATTTATTAGACATGCAGTTCTGCCTGTTTACTTGCACGTTTGCAGTGTGATTTACCTGCCAAGTCCAGGGGGTTGCCAAAGGAGGAAGGCTGCAGCAAAATCCTTAACCAAATCTTGCAGAAGTGTGGTGTAAGGGTATGGTTTGTACTTCCTGACCAATGGTTTTACCCTGCTGGGAGCTGAACCCAGTCAGGACGCATGCAAGGAAGCGTGCACAGCTACTTTTAATCCGGCTGAAGAAAAAATCCATTGCCCAAATGCAGGGAGTTTTGGGTTTCCAGTCAGAACGGGCAAGGTGAAAGGAAATTTGATAGCAAGAGAGGTCAAAACAAATAAAAAGCAACAAAAAACCCCAGCCAAAAATACCCAAACAACCCAGGAAGGTGTAATAGGGGTTGACTGGCAAGTCTGCAAAAGTAAGATACTCAACCACAACTCCCTCTGCTAATTTTTCTAACTGTATGCAGCACAGGCAAGGGCTTAAACTTTTGTAGTTAAGTAAAAACATTTAATACAACATGGCACTTCTGTGCTGCTTTTCATTTTGTATTTAGCACTGTCATTCCCAGCTTTTCCCCAAATATTGGCCACATCAGAAGTTGAAAGCACTGGCTTCTTTCCCAAGCATTTCTTGGGCTGGGAAATGTTACCAAGGGCAGAGTTCAGCCTTCAGGTCTTTGGAAGATGTAAATGATTAAATATTTAAAGCTATTACAGCTTAACAGCTATGATGTGTTGAATCTAATTTTTATGAAAACAGGTTTCTTTACCTCCAATTCTGCATGGCCTTAGAGCAAATTTCAGCAGCGTGAAGTACGGAGATGTTGGGTAACAGGATACCTTCCTCTTTTCTGCATACTAAGGGTTTTTGGAAAACTTGACTGAAGCTCTGCTCTTGCATCGTTCAGAATAAAGAGTGAATCATGGATGCAGGAAGCTGGAAGGAGGCAACAGTTGTCCACAGGCTGCAAAGGATTCTAATACCAGATGACACCGGGCTGCAATCTTCAACTGGAAGTGGATATTTAAAGACTAAATTTGCTGCAGGAGAAAATTCTTAGCACTTGAGAGAGACTGAGCTTGCACAGACTCACAGTGTGGAAAACAAAAACGTTTACTGTAGTGTGAAGAACTTTACATTAACTTTGAGAATAGATACACAAGCTGTGGCAGGGACAAAATACACCAGGACTGCAAAAAACATAGAATAGAAAATACTTTGGGCAATACTAAAATTCCCATCAAATTAACAATAGAAACTGACATCTTAGATAAAGTGGTGCTTTCAGAAATGCTTAGCCACCAAAACTGAAGAGTCCTAGGATTTTTTTACTACCACTTATTAGCATAATTACCAGACACTACTACTGCCTAACAGCTGCTGGCAAAACATGCCCGTGCCCTTTCTAGATTTATTGAACACTTTCTCTAGGGCATACTAAAATCCCAAGTCCCTTTAACAGTTATAAAACCCCACACGGTACAACCTACAGAGAAGCTTAAGAACACATTGTCAATCTACACTGGCAATTCCTTTTCTTCATGCATATTTCAAGGGAAAATCCCTTATCATAACTGTCCTGCAAACATCTATGACTCCCATTTTTGAGAAAAAAAACCAAACACTTAAAGTGCTGAAAAATAATACTTCACTTCTCAGGGGAGGGGAAGGGCAAGGGGCCAATCAACTCTTTTTGGTCACTGGCATCAGCCTGAGAGTCCAAGCCAGACTCGGGAAGGTGGCTAGAAAAGGGCCTACCACCACTGACTGTCACCATCCCCTTTCTGCCTGTCTGTCTGTCTCAACACCAGTTTTTATAGGCATGACTCGTCTTTATCCTTGAGCACCAAGGGAAGAGTGAAGGCTTTTAGACCCCACACATACAACAGCTTTCCTGTATACAAAATACCTCTACAGTCTCAGCATAATACAGACAAATACAGATGTTTAAAGAATATGCCACTTACACTCAAGAGACCCACTGTATCTAAAGAGCATTTCGTTCTACAAAACTGAAGCCAAACTGCTCTCTGCAAATGTCTGGCTTGAATTTCAGCCCCCCTGCTGGCATGAATTTACATGGGAACGGTACTACTTATTGCTTCAGCCAGGCTGCTACAAAACAATGTACAAAGTCTGTGAAATACTAGCACAGTTTAAACATTTGATAACTTGTCTGTCCTACAAAGGATTTACTGAATAAAAACTTCAGCCCTCCACATCAATTAGACTTCTTAGTGCAGTTTTAAATTTCTTAGAGTAAACGCTTAAGATTTGGCATATGTTATTGGCACAATGTTCTTCAAACACTTAGAAGTTCATATATAAATATTTATACTCCCATTAATCAGGACAGGGCACAAGGAGGACTCAGCCAATCTGGGCAGCTTTTCTGCCCGCGCATATTCCCTCTTTGATTTTCATGCACTGAAGGGAGAGCTGCTTCATTCGGTTATCCAAAGCCAGCCCCTCAGTGGAGCTGCTCCTGTTGCTGCTCCTATTCTTGTTCACTCTGTCGCTTGTCTTGTTCTCAGCCCCTTCTGCCCTATCCCCTGCAAAGAAAGGATTAAACTAGATGTTAAACCCGGATTTCATTCTGCGACTTAAGCTTCAAGCGGGTGCCTCTGCATCTGCCTTTGCCAAAGCACGCAAAAAGATACAGGAGCAGGAGCAAGATGCTTTAAGGGAACCGAAGTTGGCCTTCCGAGCTGCGGTCAGCTTGTGCACTGCATCAGCAAATTACAGCATAAACAGCCTTAGGCTGGAGTACCCAAGAGCGGTGGTAATCCTCTAAGTCTAAATTTGTCAGCAGGGGCTGGCAGAGCCTGCAAGAGGTTCCTTTTGGCACGTTACTTCCTTTTTTTTTTTTTTCCTGGAAAGCACGATTTTCAACAAGCAGGACAGTAATTTAAAAAAAAAATTAAACTCAGATTTTCCTTATAATAAACGTACCATCAGAATCCCACAGATCACTGTATTGCATGAGAAACCTCGAACCCCTCCACTGAGACAGAACTGGGGAACCTTCCCAGCCAAGAGAAGAACAATTAAAACATTTTAGATGTCATTGTTAACTGTGGGACGCAGGGCCTTCAAGAACTGCCTTCCCCAAGGAAGTGGCTAGTGGGCTGGAGCTCTGAGCTGGCGATAACGCCTAGGGGAGCTGAGAAGGTTTTCCTGCTCCCTTTATAAAGCTGAAAAACATGGGCCCAGGGCGTATCCAGCTGTGCGTACCTCTTTCAGCTTCGCACTCGGGGGAGGATGCCCCGCTGCATTCGCTTCGGGGGCCGAGGACAGGAAAGATCATCCCAAACTCAGAGAGGGATACAGGGCTGGGCAGATCCAAGCTTCCAGGTCGCGTCGCAGGAGGGAACTGAGTGGGCACCTCACAGGGACTCGTAGGGCCAGAGCTGAAGCTGGACACCGACTGAGTTTCCGAATCTTCTTCGGATACGAAGCTGCTGCCGTTGTCATCCTCAAACACTTCTGAAGCCACTGCAATGGTCAAAGAATGTTCCAGTTAACAAACCTACCCGGCTCCTCCACCTTCCCGGGCAAAGGCAGTTTCTCAGGTTTGCATCTTCTGTACAGGCATGCGGTGCTAACCCAGGGGCTGCCTCTTCTCATACTCCACCCCCTTTGCAAAGCCTTCACCCGGCATTTCATACATGGGTCATGAAAGCCCGATGCTGCTTTGAGGAACAGCGCGCCTGCCAGCCATGCCACGCATGTAGACCAGCTCTACGCTGGCTACTGCTCCTCACGCCAAGATGCTCTCGGATTTTTACCATCCCTGCTGCCCCCTGCAGGGGCAAGTCTTTGGTACATAACTTGGGCCAGGGCCTAGTCCTCTGTGCCCGCCTCAGCCAGCCCCAACTTGATCCCAGCACAGACTCCTGGTTATTTAAGGCACTAATTAGAAAGGCACTGCTCCAGGGGCAGATTGCTTCCACTTTATCTTCACACTTTTGCAGTTAAAATCCAGCATGAACTCCCAAGATCTCTTTTTGGATGAGGATCACCAAGTAACAGCAAATTAACAAAAGCCCTGCCCACATACATAATTTTCCCTGCTCGTGTTTGCTCAGATCTGAATTCTAATTAAGGCAAACCAGCTCCAAACTGTCTGGCTAGATTAAGCTGCAGGCTCTTTGTTAGGAATAGGAGAAAGAACCCAATAAAGAAGGTTCCATTTCATGCAACATCGGAGTGTAAATTTTGCTAAAATTCAACCTTTTTCAGTCTTGGCTCATTGCAGGATGGGGACCTATGAACTAAAGACTTCAGCACACAAGTAATCCTACTGGGATCAGAAGGTGTTTTACATGCATCAGCCTCTACACAAGAAAAGTGTGTGCAGGAATCACACTGGTCTGAAGAAGTCCCACAAATAGCAAGACATTTTACGGTGACCTGAGGTTATCTTCAATGACGCCTCCTTGCGATTCCTGCCATTGTTAGAGAGGCTCAGAACCACCTTGAAAGAGCAGCAGGAGGAAAGCGGCAGCATTATCGAAATGGCTCAAAGAAGAGGTTTCAAAGTAGTTCTGCTACCCCGGCAGCCTTGGGCTCACGTGCACCGCTTGGACACGAAGGGTGCCAAGAGAGGCAGCTATCGTCGTGGTTATTGCAGAGGTGTTCAGCCTCTTTCTGCTGTATTTGCAGATTGCAGAACTGTACTTACACATTGCAGAATTGACCTAAAAGGCTTCAAACACAAAATGGGTAACAGACAGCATTATCCACCTTCCCAAGCCCCCTCCAGGGCACTTTGTGCTCAGAGACAGTTTGTTGTGGTTTGGGTTTTGTTGTCTTGTTTTTAATGACGGCAAATCCAAGACTGCAGAGTGGCCTTTCTTCTCACTTGCTATGTTTTATCAATACAGGTAACTTTGCAGGGAGTGAAAGCAAAAAAAGGTTGGGGAAAAAAAGATGTTTCCAGTTACAGGAGTCCTCTACTTGGCAAGAAGCACTGACACCAGCCACTCTGCAACAAGCACAACAAACTGTACCTTACTTATCACTATCTAAACTCACCGTAACACACAGGAGCAACTGTTTGGGCCAAGAAACTCTTGCTGATGATGAGGTGTTTTATTCAACTACAGAGAAAGAAGTTAAGATATAAAAAAGGGCCTTGGTGGAAACCCCTGAGACGTTACAACACAGGAGAGCTTAACCTGTCAAGGCCGTTTTGGTTGTTACATCTGGCAGGCTGCTAGTCCTGCCCTGTCGTAAGCCAGTTCTGCGTTGGCACTAGGCGCAACCTGGAGTCCTTTCACTTACATCAGGCCGTGCAATTCAAAGAGAGGGATGAGTCTGTGCTGCCAGTCCTTGCCTGCAGCCTCAGCAGCAGCCGGGAGGGCCAGCAACTGGTTGCTTAAATTAACTTTCCTGGCTCTTTCTGCCCTTACAAACCAGGCCCCTGAACTCCTTCAGCACAAGAAAACCCTCAACTCAGTTATACCTAAGCTCTTTTGGAGGCCTTCTGTGCAAGGAGGGGGGGACTTGTGAGTACCCAAAGAGGCCATCCCTGCCTAACTCAGAAAGGTTCAACCTCAGGACTTTAGGGTGGCAGAAGATATGTAGCCATACCAAAAGCCCATTGCACTAGCTAGCCCAGACACCACACCCACTTGCCGTGGCAGCTCAGGTCCCAGCTGCACAGTACTGAGTGAGGGAGCTCCAGCAGGTCGTGTGAAAACTCCTGCCGCTGCAGAGGATGGAGGCCAGCCCAGGGCTGCCTCCCAGCTCCCATGGCACAGACCGGCTGTACCACAGACCTACAGGGCCTCGGTGCTGGTACGCATCAGCATCTACGAGGGAACTGCACGTTCAGCCTTTGGGCACTGAGGTTCTGTAATTATGAACTCTTGCAATCCTGACCTAGACTTTTCCCTGCAGAAACAGAGCTGAAATACAAATTAAACTGGGATTCATGGGGCTGGGCAGCAAAAAAAGACTTTCTGCATTGAGAAGGGGAGAAAGTGTCCAGGAGGGAGGAAAAAGTAGGCCACATGCAATGTCCACCTATCCACTTTCACCCAGAGACAGGACAAAAGCAAACTCACAATACAACAGACCATTCTGGTCTTTGCAACCCAAAGTCCCCACGTGCCACCAGAAACCAGGGGTCACCTAGGCTGGGAGCTTGCTCGGTGGTTGCTGCCATCACCCAAGAGAAACACCTCTCAGAACACTGCATTAGCATATTGCTGCTTCTTCACTCCCCTTGTTTGCAGCACACATGCTCTGCTGAAACCACATATTGTCAAAAGCTCCTGCAGTGCCAAGGAGCTCATCCTTCCGTGCGAGCGTTACGCCTTTCTATACTACCATAGCCGCAACTTTCGTCCCTCTGCCACAGGCCCAGCACCGCAAGACAAGTGCTTGAGCCAAAAGGTCTGTTTTCAAACGGCACTGCCACCTCAGCAACCTGACTGAACGATCTGCAACAGCCTGCAACCACCCCGGGCAAGTCACAGACAGCAGCATCACCGGCTTAAAAATTAGAAGCACGCTTTGAAGTGTATTAATTTTGTTCCTTTCATACAGCACTGTACAAAAACCAACAGTGATGCTAAGGGAACAGCTCATGCACTTCAGCTCATATCTCTTCCCCTTGAAAACTGGCTATTAAAGAATACAATCAACCCCTGTAATAGTGAGAAGCGGAACAAGTTAGCTACAGTTCCACAACAGCCAGCAAATTTCAAACAGCAGAATACACAGAGCAACCTTCATCTCAGCATCTTTCTTACAATGCCCATGGGATATTCCCAGGCACAGGAGCGCGCTGTACTCACTGGAGACGGTGTCCGACTCTGGTTTACTTGCTGACAGGTCTTCCACAGAGGTATTGCTCCCTTCAGCACCCACACCACATCCTCGGGGCCCCATGGCAGTGGACCGTCTCCTCTCATGAATCTCATCTGAGATCATCTCCAGGTTTTTCAAGGCAGTCTTATACTCTCCCTTTGCCAGGGCCAGTTTTGCCTGCAGGTCATCCACTGTTTTCTTCAGTTGCTAACAAGGAAGACAGGTATTAGATGTGCTTTCATTATGAACGACGCACAGTGTGCAGTTCTCCGTTACGTGTCCACCTAACTTGGCTCTGCACAGGCAAGCTAGCATACGCCAGGGTTGGTATCTAGGTGATGGGAGAGTTCAAGAGCATCCCACTGCAAGCAGCAGCACTTGTGAAGGAGACAGCAGCAAGGCAAACCACGGGAGCCAGGGGCTGGGACTGCCTCTGGAGTGTGGTAACGGCCCCCGACTAAGCACAGAGCAGGAGTCCCCCCATTAACATGCAGGATCTCTTGTTAACATGAATGCAGCTCTCAACAGCATGTCACTGTTTATCCCACAACCACCTCTCAGGGTTTGCTGGCAGCCCCTGCCTGCGGGGCATGGCATGGCTGTGCATCATACCCGAAGGGGCCAAGCCTCTCTCTCCCCTAAGCACCAAATCTGTCACTTCTTGGTTACTAAACCTGCAGACCAGACAGCAGCAAGACTCAAAACCTGACGGCTGCAATACAGCTGTTTCTGTATCCCCAGACACAAACCCCACTCTACAGCAAGGGCAAAAGTGTTGTACACCCTATCCCCAAAGGTAAAACACTGCTTGGGCATCTATAGCTGTCTCAACTCTGTTTTATAGTGTGCATTAAAAGCAATCTGTGCTGTCTTTTGTATTCAATTTTACACAACCTCTTCTTCAGGAGGGCACCAAGCAGCTGTCACGGAGAAGCAACAGGCCCCCAAACAGCAGGCCTTCACCCATAGAGAAAGGGATATTTCTCAAAAGATGCCTACAGCCGGAAGGGATTATTGGCCTGGCACTCAGCCCAGGATGGGTGAGGGTTTGGCTCCATGCAGCGGTTGCCGACCACGGCTGCGCAGGCAAGCAAGACTGAGGAGCAAGGGGCAGCCCAGGCCTGGATCCCGGCAAGGAAAAGGTGCATGCCAGAGTCTCTGCGGCTGATAAAGAGCTGCTGCATCTCAGGCAGCCCAGGGAAGGGGTCCCAAAGAATGTGTGGGACATACCTTGCATCCCAGGCAAGGAATGGGAATCTGCTTCTAGCTAGGCCGCTGCTGACCTAGCACCCTGATGGAGCCTTCCTGCACCCGTGGCCAACAGCGCAAGGCAACGTGCTCTACTTAGACCCTGTGCACATCCCACACATCTGCAGCACCAGCCACCACCCTTCAACTCAGAGGGGGGTCACAGGCAGCAAAAGTCATTCAAACAGAAAGAGAGTGATTCTTGCATTTGACTTTTCAGTGCGGCTTTGCTCTCCCACCCCTGGTAGCTCCAAGGCTAAGGGCTGTAACAGCAGGGATTACCATCCTATGTGCAACTGCCATGCCCACCCTGAGTCCGCTGTGCTCTGCAAGGCGTGCACGGTGTCCAAGCACTGGCTAGACAGCATTGCACCACACAGAGCACAGTGCAGAGATGCCAAAAAAAAAAAAGCTCTGGCAGCCTATCCAACCAAACCCGAAATGCCCCTTCTGCCAAACCCCAAATCAGCAATTCATATCTGCATGATGTTTGAATACTACAAGCAGGTTACTTCTTGTTAACGGAGCCAACCAGTGAACAGAAAAGAGCACCCCAAGCACAGTTAAACAGCCTGATGCATAAAACATAAGGAAAAAACCCCAAACAAACAAACCCCAGGGACTTCAAACTATAAGAAGTTAAGATGGTCAAACCGTATTTGTTCAGTTCTGGCAGTAAGCAGCAGGGTTCGAACACTCTTACTTCACACAAGGAAACAAAGCCTCTCTGAGTCTTTTACCTTTAAAATGTGCTTAGCAAATTGCTCAAGAGGTTTTGAATTGAATTGGTTTTGTACAGAAACGCAACACAGTTGTCGGAGCACTTTAGATGTAATTTCAGTATTTACCGTAAGCAGTAAAGAGTTTCAGATGGATCTGAATTCCATACGTACCTCTAGTTGGACGTAGTACTTTGCCTTGAGCTCAAAATAAGGTCTGTGGAAAAACAAAGAACATTTGTTTACAATCACTGGGACTGAATGCAGAGTACTGGAGTGTGAGTTGCTCTCTGTAGCATCAACATAGCTATTTTGTGTTTCACTGTACTCCCGAGAGACTACTGTCTAGATGACAGAACACCTACATGTGCTCTCAGTGTCTCTCTTTTCCCCTCTACTATATATCTACTTCTCATGGGTCTTTTGACCTAAATACAAATTGCAAAATTGCAGTTTTTGGAGTTGACAGCATAATTCCTTCAGGCCTAGATTCTGCAAGATATTTAAATGCAGTGTCCAGCTTCAGGCATAGCCATCCTCTCTGTATCCATCTAATATTTGAGCCCACAGCACATATAAATTCCCCGCAGAAGGTGAACCATGAACTTCCCCATGTGCAGATGGGGGGGGTTGGAAGGGCAGCTCTTAGGTTTTTCAGTGGAGGAGCTGGGATGAAGAGC